>NC_083483.1:11776314-12041314 GCF_030014155.1 Tachysurus vachellii
CTCTCTCTGTCTCTCTCTCTCTCACACACACACACACACACACACACACACACACACACACAGAAACAAATAGACTCATTACCTGCATGGTGGCAGTGTTACCACCAAACGCATAACCATTAGCTTACCTGCTATTACAGGTGCTGAACAAACAAACACAAACAGCTAAGCGCTAACTGTAATTTCTGCTGGATCGATTTAAACAATGTTGTCTTTGTTTTTGAGAACCTTAATTGTTCTTTCATTCATTTTAATTTTGTAGTTAATGAAAATGTTTTAAAAAGAAAAAAGGTTATCTCTGTTTTAGACACTTTACACTATGAGAAAAAAAAAAAGGTACAAACTTATCGTTTTTCATGAATGGTACAATCAAGGCATTTTTTTTGCCTGCTAGAAATTTGTATATAGTGGAGAATTACAAAAATATTAAATCCACATTAAATGACATTAGTTTTTAGGATTTAGCTTTAAATGCTATACTAAAGAAAATGTGTACCTATAAAGGTGCAATGACAAAGAAAGCTACAGTTATTTTCTATTCAGCTGCTCTTTTAACGTTTATAAGAACATAAGAAATATAACGTACATAATAAAATAAGCGGGGAAAATCCATTATCGTTACTATTTACACTTAAATATCAAATGTATGCAATTTATCCTCTCAACATACAGTAATTATAATCGATCAGCTAGTCAATGCTTGGTGTCTGCATTTTGCTTGAGATGCTTTAACACATTTTTAAATTGTTAAATGTATGGTTTTAATAAGAGTTATTAAAAAGAGAATTAATACGAGTTATAAGGGATGAAGCGAAGAAATGATCTTGAGTAAATAATTTCAAGTGTAAAGAAAAAAAATTAATTTTAACATATAATTAAAGTGGATTGATTTTAGATCATGTGTTTGTTTGTTCTGTCACAATACTGTAAAGAAACAGGCTTGCTAAAATATTTAGTATTTCTGGAGGTAAAAATAGCTTCCCAAAAATGTTGTTTACAATGTTGTTTACATGCTAACTAGCCTCAGTGAGTGTACAGAGTGTGAGAGTTGAAAGAAGATGAAGCTGAGACTCACAAACTTCTTGTTCCTGAGGTATTTTTTCTTTACACTGCCAGTTTGCTAGCATGTTTGCTAACAACAAACAACCACACTGTTTTACAATGTAGCCCTTTTTTTTCTTTTTGGCATTTCTCTTTGAAGTAATAAGTGTCAACAGATGCTAGATAAAACTTTATTCTTGACTGATAGCAAGTCATCTCATTTGTATGTTTGCTAGTTAGCAAGCCAATATTGCTACACAAATTGGCTCTGTGCCTTGTCTGCAAAATATGTTTCTGTTTAAAAAAAGAAAAGAAAAAAAAAACGCTCCCTGCTTGTGTTTACAACTCACTTAAGGGGAGTTAAAAAGGCATGTTAAAGTGGTTTTATATAGCAGTACAGCTCTTTTACTTCTAATTTAACAGTACACAAGTGAGAGAGGTTAATCCAGGTTATATCTATGTAGCTAATCACAACTTTATACAAACAGTACTCAATAAAAGAGCAAAAGTATGATGTTCTTTTTATACAACAATTCTATATACAAGAAATTCATATGGAGTAACTGATATTTTAGAGATAATATAGACAAATGTTCTGATTATTTTTGTTAGCGGAAATAGATCTCGAAGAAGCCACACTCAGTTTATAGCATGTAAGCTAGCTAGCTAGCTGATGTCAGTTTCTAGGTTCCTGTTAACGGGTAATAGTTCGTCAATGCACTTGACATTCCTGTCAATGCAATTCTTCTTCATCTTCTTCCTCATGTTTCCTATATTTTAGGTCAGTAGTTAGATTTATGACTAGTACTGTAATTTGCTGTGTCCAGTGACGATGACACTGATGTTGCTGATGCTGCTAGTGTGGTAAGTAGAATTTTACACTGATAAGCAATAGCGGTATAGTGATACAAAAACTGAAGTGTCCCAGTGCTATACTAAATAAAAGAGCTCCTGAAACAGCACTCCACCAATCAGATTAATGGACCCGAGGTCACGGTTGACATTGGTCAATATTCAGCTGAGGTGCCCATGAAGAAATACCTTACAGCAATAGTTATACAAGTGTGTGTGTGTGTGTGTGTGTGTGTGTTCCCTGACGACTGACAGGGCACTAAAATGGGCTTGGCAACAGTATCCTAGGTAACAGGGCCTCGAACTCAGTGAACTTTGCTGGCTGCTTGAGAGAAATTCTTCTAAGAGCCGACGTCTTTTCTGAGACCTCTTTGTCGTACCTCCCTGCTCAAGGCCTCATAGAATCTCAGACAAATTTGGATCACTAGAATTCTTTTTAAAGATTATATCATCAGGTGAGGAAGTAAACTCACAATATTACTAATTTCATGTATCATTTGGTCCAACTGTTATCTGTAATCTTGTTCTGGCTAAAGGAATTCATATAATATTGTTACCTTTGAACAAACATGTAAAATGTGTGCTTGACCTTTATCATGGTGGTGGGTGGTGAGGGTGTTGGGTGATTGGATTGGGAGGGATGACTAATGAAATTTCAAATGAAAAGAAATACATTATTGACTTGGACTTATCAGGCATTTTATCCCAAACCTGGTAACTTGGAAGTAATGACTTCGCAGCAGTTAAAATATTTACAAAGATATCCACCTTAAACAAACATCCATACGAAAGCAGGAATGTCTAAAGAAAAAATATCAAGGCTAAGATCACCTTAGGCTCTGGATATTGATATTGACTCGAACAAATCTAAGTATGTGAAGATCTTCTGTAAGTGTCTTTAACATTTTTAGATATTACAAGTTGTGGTTCTAGTATTGTGTCACTAGACTTCACTACTAAGAGTATAATATTGCTGTTTCACAGCTCCAGAGTTCCTGGTTTGTTCTAAAGCTTGGGTTACCATCAGTTTATGCCATGTTTGCATGGGTTTTACTCGGGTTCTTTGGTTTCCTCCCATCTCCCAAAAACATTCTGTCACATCCATCGCCATATAAATTTAAACTCCAAACATACCTCAGCTTCCAAACATGATGACCATGAATTGCACTACAAACACACACAAACAAACAAACAAACAAATACAAGCACTCTCTCACTCACTCACTCACTCATTTATTCTTTCACTCAATCAAAAGTTCTGATCAAAAGTTTGCATACCCTGAAAGAAATTGTTAAACATTGACATTTTTTTGGAAAATATGACTGATAATGCAAAATAATTCTTTCTTATTTAAGGATAGTGGTCACGGGAAGTCATTAATTATCACATAATTGGTTGACTCCTTTTTAAGCCTAATGATAACTGAAATCACCTAAACAACCCTGTACAGAAGATTACATATCCTTGAATGTTTGGCCACATTATAAACACACAGGCTGATGTTAAGATGTTTTGTTGATACTAAGCCACAGTCAGGTGGACCAAGAAAGATTTCACCCACTACTTCAAGAAGAATTGTTCGGGACAAAGAAAAACCCACAAAGTCCCACCTTCAGTATGCCAGACAGCACCTAGACAAGACTCACAGCTTCTGGAGAAGAGTCAATTAGAGTGATGAGACCAAAACTGAACTTTATAGTCACAACCATAAACTCTATTGTTCCATTCTTTCAACAAAGGACTACAATGGAAAGTACACCATCATCACTGTAAAGCGTGGTGGCGGATCTCTTATGTTTTGGGTCTGTGTGAGCTCCAGTGGCACAGAGAAGTTAGTGAAAACTGATGGGAAGATTAATGCAACATGTTATCAGAAAATACTTGCAGACAATTTGCATTCTACAGCATGAAAACCGCATAGGACGCTTTTGGATGTTCCAGCATGATAATGATCACAAGGCAAGGATGACCCTGTTCTGCCTTATATATTAACTTGAGTCCTATAAGACATATAATAAATTTGTTTTTTGCTTCACACTCAACTTTTCTTGTAAAACAGTACACACCTTGCAAATTGACCCAAGCTATGCAATCTACTGAGCACAACTATAGATAGATAGATAGATAGATAGATAGATAGATAGATAGATAGATAGATAGATAGATAGATAGATAGATAGATAGATGGGGGCAGCCACCATTGATGAAGTGTCTGAGTTGCACTTTCATCTGCATATTCTTGTGACACATGCCAGTACATTTACTGACTACTCCAAATTGCTGTAAAGATGTGAATGGGAGCTGAGAGATGCACAGGAGTCTTTAGCAAGGTGTAGAGTTTACTGTCATATCATCATACATATTGATCCTGGAACAGGCTTGAGATCCATCATGACCCTGACTTGGACAAAGCGTTAACTGAAGATGAAGAAACAAACACATTTTTGCTTGCTTTTATTTATTGCTTGTAGAAAGGAGTTAATCACTTAATAAAAACACTTTTGTTCTGTTGAAAGATGCGATGCAGCTTTGTTAATCTCCCGTAGGGGAATTCAAGATATTGACATTTAAAGTGTTTTTCTCATAGCACTGCTGATATGTGTATCCTGCGGTGTGTTGGTAAAAATACATACAACTACAGAACATATGAATAAAACACACTAGCATGTACAAACCATGTACCATTTTGCCTAACCATCATCTCCAAACCAATATATTTTATCCAGTGCCTGCCTGTTAGTTTTGTTCTGCACGATGAATGAATCACTAGATTGTGTCTAGATTGTGAATTCACAGGACGTTTTCCACATCAGTGAGAAAAGATTTTTCAAATCTGTTAGATGATATCAGGTAGGAGGAAGGCACACACAAACACACACACACACACACACACACACACACACAAACCAAAGGAGAAAAGCAAACATACAGCTCAGTGTGTGTATGTGTTGTGTGTGTGTGTTGTGTGTACAGGGAACACTCCCTGCTGCTTGGGAGCACTGCAGGGGTATAAATCTTTGACAAACTGCGGCATGCGCCACAACCCCAGCACTCCCACTGGAGGACATGTGTGTGTGTGTGTGTGTGTGTGTGTGTGTGTGTGTGTGTGTGTGTGTGTGTGTGTGTGTGTGTGTGATACGTGTTCAAGCCAGTACGTGCCATCATTGGTACAGACTACAAGGGCGCGGTTGAGTGTGTGTGTGTGTCAGAAGGTTTTTAAAGCTAACAGAGAAAAGGAGGTCAGCATATTCGTTGCACTGTGTATTTTTTTATTAATATAGGCATTATTCTCCAGGAGAGAAAAGTGTCAGAGAATCAAGTCAAAATCAAATGTTTACTGTCTATTATCTATTTCATTTGATCTGTTGATCTAAGATGATATTACAGATAGATGACATGTTTAAAGAAAACCTGACGGCTTTGCTATGCTCTAGGTATATTGCTTTGTTCATGTTCACTTGTCCTTTATAGGAAAGAGTCACTGAAAATCAATATAAATTTTCCCTGACTGATAAACTTTATTCTGTGTTGAAATGTTTCTTTCAGGATGATCCCATCTGACCCTATCAGCAGGGTACGAGGGCTTGCCAAATGGTTTGATGAGGATGAAAATGATTACCAGGGGGATTAAGGGATTAATGGAATCACATTTCTCTTTTTAAAACCATTTTCCACTGGAATCATCATCCAACATTTGGTTGATGTTCTGCACTCATAAAAAGTTTTATTTTAAATTTTCTGCCCCTAAACAGAATGTTGTTACAGAGGAATTTCCCCAAATGTGGATTAAATGTTTACTTAAAATGACATTCAATTTCTATTTACTTTTAAATGGTGTTCATTCTTTTAAAACGGCTTTGAGACTAACTGATAAATAAATCATTTTGATTGGTTTGATGGACCTTTGGAGATTTCTGGTGAGATGATGTATGCACATTTATGCAGATTTAATTAGATTAATAAATATGTTATACACAGCTTTTAAAGAATATTAGCTGAACATGCCATTATTTTATGTATTTTATTCAAAACTTACTATATATCTGACAAGCTAAATACAGCTAAATACAGATTTGATTTAATTTAATTGCCACATTTTATATGTGTATGTATCTTTGTATGTAACACAATTACACCATTTGGTATAATTTTTGGTGGAATTGAAAATGATGGTGTAATAAACACTTTGGGAAGGAAACAATGCAGAGAAACAGTGGCATGGACTTCATAATGCTGAGTCTTTATTGGTCATTGGTGATACAGCAGTAGGATAAAGGATAAAGACTAGAGTGCATAATCTACATTCATTTCCTACAGACATCATTTTATAGGTTATTCATTGTAGCATTGTAGTATCTAGAGAGACAACGATCAACAGAGCACATTCTTAGCAGAAACAACACACAAACCCACACACTGATAGCTTCAGCAATCTGCTGGTGATTTAAGGCAATTTGATAATCTAAAGCGTAAAATAATGTTGACTTGTGCCTTTTGTATTTGTTAACAGTTGCTCATTGGATTTTTGTTGGCTGTGTTTTTCATCTGAAGCGTCTTGCAAAGCTTTCAAAATAGCAACATTTCATCTTCCAGCATAGCATTTTATTATTTGCTTAGACACCCCGAAGGTGAAAAGTGTCTTCTAGAAAGTGTTCAGAACCCAATATTTGTATTATGCAGGTTTGGGGACCCACAAATAATACATTTGTGATTTTTCCCTTGTGCTAGCTCACTTGTTCTAGCTTGTCAGCTCATTGTCAGATGCTTAATTAGTTGAAGATAGCACAGGAAACACTTAAAACACTAGATGGCAATGGGTCCCCAAACGATGGATAAGGACAAACTTCAATATTTGCCAGAACTTTCCTTAAAACCTTTTTAACTGTTTAATTGGGAACCGTTTGGATTATTTTGAATGCACAATCTACTGAATTTACCATCACCATTTTCAGTACAGGCTATCCAGCATAAACCTCTATAACATGCTGCAGTACAGTTGATTGATCACAGTGAAGAGTGCAGTAAGTCAGGCCTATAATGCCTTTAGGCAAGTGGTGTCAAGACCTGGCAGTGATCAAGTAGAATTATAAAATTCACGCTAGCACTGATTATTAGTTAATTAATGCAAACTGATATTTAAGGGAAGCTTTGCATTGTGCATCAATGATAAATCTGTGTATTTGTGGTATTTGTATATTGCAAGTCTGAGCCATTCCTTACGAATAATATATTTTGTATTTTGTAATAGAAGGTGGGGGTTTTGAGAATGGCTTATGTTATTTTTTCTTGTGCATTTTTGCTCTGGGTCGAGATTATGGATGATAGTATGTTGTGCATACGTGTAACATTCTTCTTTAATTAATGTCTTTCGGTTTGTTAGCCCATGCTACATTTGTGCTAATATTTGTCATTAAACTGAAAAGCAAGACCCTTACATTCACAATTACTACCCATATTTCCTCCCAAATTGGTCACCTGCCAGTTCTCACCCACCTACCAGCTTTCTAGTCAGGGAGTATAAAGGCTACCACATACTTCCACTGAGACATGTGAAGTCAACCAACTATGTCTCTATCCTGTCTCTAACTGCTGAGTCACAAGGCAGTGTAACACACTCAGAACAAAGCGCTATCTGCCCTCTTCCTCATACATGAGCTCAAAGATGCCTATGACTATCACTGTGATTGACAGAAATTGGGAGCATGCCGTTCCTCCTAGCAAGGGAGCACAGCCTTAATAAAATCCCCACTGACAGAAGGTGGTGTGTATTTAAACTTCTAACAACTTTTTGTCTTTATTTCCAACCTAGTTTTACATAACATCCTAATACAATCATAACCTGAACAATCACGAGTAAAATGTCTTACTATCACACATACCAAGCAGCATTGTGCACTTATTAGCTGACACAGTCTACTGTGATGTGATTCAATGCATGAGTGACATACCTGCAGCAGGATGAATGACTGGGGAAAAGAACTGCATGGCAATAATGGAGTGGTGTATAACCCACATACCCTTGACATGCAAACAGGGAATAAACATCATGCATTAATTTCAGCTGCTGCTTGCACTCAAACAGGGGAGAGTCAGATTGGCACCATGATTAGTCTTGGAGAGGAATTTCGTGTTTTGGCAACATGTTTGGAGGAAATGACCTGGGATGTGATGCTACTATGCCCAAATGTGTGAACGCAGATCCAGAATCGAATACAGATAACGATAGGACTAGTAGTAAAACTAAAATTTTGGATGAAACCAACTACACAAAACTAGAGAAAGAGTTAGCAACTAACATTATTGCCATACTGTACAGCAGATGTTGTCAACTTGTTGTCAACTGTAGCAGAGTCAAGTCTAGGTTTAAAACATGAGCCAGCATGTCTTCTGAATGAGATCCTTTGTTTCAACTCACCCAGTCACACACACTCGTATTAATTGTTTAGCTGAAGCTTATTGACCAAAGGAAGGCTTTACACACACTGGACAGAGAAGATGTGTGTTTAGAACCGAAGCATCTTATCTGTCTTGTCTGTGTCTCTTGTTAAAAGTGGTAACGTGAAGCACCATTGGGAAACAAAACATTTTTGTGTTTCATTTATACTCATGAAGAAATCATAAATCTTTAATCATTAAAAGATTTTAGTCGCCAGTTATGTTTGTGACTTAACTAGACCTTTATAAGCAAGACATTTTCACAAATATATGTTGAATACCCATGGAATAAATAAACCAACTATATAATAAATAGATAGATAGATAGATAGATAGATAGATAGATAGATAGATAGATAGATAGATAGATAGATAGATAGATAAACAAACAAACAAACAAATAAATAAATAAATAGTGTGCTGTTTTTGTTTTTTTGTGAAATAAATATTGAAGATTTGTGAACTGATTAAGATTTTATCCTGAACGCACTGTGCATGTTCACACACACATACATGCACATAAGCTTTCTGGAATGTGATGAGTGTAGCCTGTGTTAGTGCACTTAAGGTTTTTTTTTAAGACAACACCTATGCAGAACAATGCAGACCTGATCAGCTAACAAGTAAGAGTAGCAGAGAGAAAGAGTTGACTGTGCCTAAATAGTGTGCAGTCTATCTTAAGGGGACAGACGCCCTGTTGCTGTAGTTGTAAAGTGGAGATTGAACGAGAAAGCTGATACACTGGATTCCTCTCTCAGACATTCCTAGTGGAGGAGAATTGTTGGGGTGGGGGTGGATGGGGAAGTGAGGCGTGAAATAAGGAGGAAAATAAGACTTAATTCTTTGAGGTGACAGCTTCAACATCTCCAATATCATGCTTTTCAGCCTTCTTGGAAACGGAGTTGTCTGACCCGCCACTCGGTTTGTCCTCGTCTTCTCTCTCCTTCTTGATGTTCTTGGGAGAGCTGGTGTAGATACGGCTCTGGTAGCTGTAGCTCGGGGTGCTGGACATAGAGCCTGGAACATGGTAGGTCATGCCTGTGCTTAGACGGGTTTCCTCTCCTTCCAGCAGTTTCCTGGTAAAGGTATGACAAAAAAAGCAAGGGGTAGTATTGAGGGAGGAAGGATGTTGCGCGAATAAAGGGGGGTTAAGTGTAAGAGAGGTGAGAATTCACAGTTATCACATTTCTATTAAAAAGGATATAAAGAGCTTCTCTACTTACCTACAATAGACAATATCAATTGTAAAAAGCGCTATACAAATAAACTTGAACTGAATTGAACTGAATTACCTGTAAGCAGCAATCTCAATATCCAGGGCCATCTTGACATTCAAAAGATCCTGGTATTCCCTCAAGTGACGAGCCATCTCGCTCTTAGTGGTCCTTAGCTCATTCTCCATCTCACCAATTGTGTCCTGGTTGAGGACAAATTTAAACAATATTATTTATATCAAATTAATAATAATAAAATAGGCTCTATCACATTTATTTACATTTGTACAGTTTTGACAAACTGACAAAACCCTTTCACACACTAGAGAGATTTTAATTTGGGTGGGGCATATTAACCCCTCACACTCCCAGAACCCAGAAACAGGTCTAGACAGACATATTTTCACTCCCATAACCACATTTTGGAGTTACAAATAATGTGCTTTAGAATTAATAAATAAAATAATAAGATTAATCACTAGGTTACTGTACTACTTCAAGTCGATACTAAAATAGGTACCATCTACCTATTTTAGAAAATAGGAAGAATTATATAACAATTGTACTAGTTGTGAATACATTATTAGAATACAAATATTATAATAATAAAGATGGTAAATTTAGTAAATGTTGATTTCAGGACCAGGGACAGAGAGAGTTTTCATCTTTAAGTCAAAGACAAATGATTTAAAAAAAAAGAAAAAGAAAAGAACAAAGAAAGAAAAACGTATAGAGGTGTTTTGGACCTAAAAAGGACATAATCCATCTCGTATTATCCTACAAAATAGTCATAAAAATCATAACTAACCTGAAGGCCAATGACCTCGAGGTTGTGACGGTCCTCCATCTCGCGGATCTGCCTGTCCAGGGACTCGTTGGTGCCCCGCAAGCTCTCGATCTCGATTGTCCTGGACTGCAGCTGACGCCTGAACTCATTGACCTCTTCACGGCTGGCGCGGATCGCCTCGTTGCTGCGGCTCGCCTGCTCGTTTAGGTCAGCGAACTTTGAGCGGTACCACTCCTCGGCTGACTGCAGATTTTTAGAGGCGAGCGACTCATACTGCGCGCGAATCTCCTTGAGAGCGTTGGTCAAGTCGGGTTTGGCGACTTCGAGCTCCACGGACACCTGCGATGCCTGGATGACGCTGGTCAGCTCGGCCACCTCTTCGTCGTGCACCTTGCGCAGGAAGCCGATCTCATCCAGCAGTGACTCTACCTTCCTCTCCAAGTCAAGGCGCGCCAGAGACGCGTCGTCTACATCCTTGCGGAAAGCCTGCAGTGTGCGCTCGGCTTCGTCGCGCCGGCGTGCCTCCTCCTCGCAGCGTTCTTGCACCTTGTGCAGCTCCTCTTCGGCGGCGTCACGCTCCAGCGCAGCGCGCTCCCGCTCGGCGCACACCTGCTCCAGCTGCGCACGCAACTCCCGGATCTCCTGTTGGTAGAGGTCAGCGAGACGCGAGGGTTCCGTGTGACGCTGACGCAGCGCCCCCAGCTCGGCCTCCAGCGCCTTGTTTTGCTGCTCCACGTATCGCACTTTTTCGATGAACGTGGCAAAGCGGTCGTTCAAGCCCTGCATCTGCTCCTTCTCATTTGTGCGAATGATTTTCAGCTCGTTGCTCATCACGGTGCTTTGCGCAAAGTCAAACGTGTCCATCCCCATCGGAGAGGTTGATGATGGGTAGCCGGTGCGCCCGATGCGCTTATAGGAGCCTAGACCCGAGCTGGTGGTCCTGGACTGAGACACGGACCGGTAGCCGCTTCGGGGTGCACTCATTCTGGACGGGGACGTCGAGAAACGCGGAGAATCCCCGAAAATCTTCCGGTAGGATGAAGAGGAATAGACTTCGGATCCGTAGCTCATTTTGGCGTTTGAGGACGAAAGGAACGGAGCTCAAGCTACAGAGTGTCTCCCTTTTATAGCAGCAGCAGGACCGTCCCAATCGATGTCACCCTGCTTATAGGCTATATCTTCACACCCAGATTTCCGGCTGAAAGTGTTTCAATGGGGAAACACGCCAAAAAAAATGAACAAGCGTCCTTAACTTTTTAGGACACTTTCTGCTCCACAGTATAGCGCGTTTGAGTCACCTTATTGATGACTGAGAAGGGGAGGCAGGATGGAACTGTCCGTTTTGCCGCAGTGCTGATGTAAGCAAGAAAGCAAAAAAAAAAAAAATCCTCATAATTTCTCTGTGTCTGTGGTGTCCATGAAGAACACCCATGCAATGCCACCACCACAAGACACATTTTATTACAAGAAAAACTATTGCCGAATAACCAAAGATGTTTCTCCAGACATAAAAACTAGCCTACCGTGCAAAAATGCGTAATATGGTCTGTTTGCGAATGTAGTTATTAAACTGTAATTAAAATATTAATTATTAGACTATCATTAAAATATTTGTCTTAGTTGGCGCATATTTGTGTCGTGTAAGAATTTATAGGCTAACTGTTAAGTTTTTCTTAAGCATAATTGTGAACGATACACAGTTATAATGTAGTACAGCCGATAAATTTAGCCATTAATACGCCAAAACTCTGACGTCATCGTCTTGGCTGGAGAAAATGTGACTGCAGTACACTGCTGCCCTCTGTCGGAGTCCCGGTGCAATGCACATGCTTATTCTGAACAGATTCCCAGATTTTAAAACTTTAACACAGAGATATTAAGATATTATTTATACTCTCTTACGTTTCTTACGTTTGCCCTCTCTATTAATGACGAAGATTAATGAATGAATGAATTTTAATTCTCTAATTATTTACAGTTTTTAAATGAGTTAATAGGAAGACCAGATAATTAGGCGGTTATAACATTTTAATAAATTGTAAAAAATAAATTAAATAAATCTTTAGATTAGATTAGATTAGATTAGATTCAACTTTATTGTCATTTATCGTTATTTATTTATGATTTATTTTTGTATGGTACTTTAGGCATGGGTCATTAGTTTGTAATTATTTTAACGTAAAATGTGTGCAATTTGACCTGACATATGACCACACCCCTAATGTCAAAGCCACGCCCATCAAGTCAATGTATGACCTTCCCTCTCATTTCAATTAATGTTGCTCTTGGTGAGTCTGTGTCTTTAAAGTCGCTGTGAGAGATATGACAGAAAGGATAAACATAAAATAATAGAATTTAAAAATAAAATTACATTTCAACAAGTTTTTTTTATATATAAATATTCAATGAAATGGAATCTAAACTCGAATCCAAACCATATATCTATGTATCTATATGCTTTGTAATTCATACAGCTCACCTGAATACATCATATACTTTATTTTCTATTAAATATAAATGTAAAATTAAAACTTTTTCCTGACGTCACGTCACGTGTTTACTTCCTTCACTTCTATAAGTCTTCACGCTTTCCTCAGTTGTTGATTTAATTACTCACTCTACGTTTATGAAGATGATTTGACGCTTAAATAACTCAACAAACACTCTTTTCAGTTTCAATACTTTTTCATTTAATCATTATACATGACTTGCCTAAGGTGCATATAACCACGCCCCGATGTAATCTAATCCCCGCCCACAATTGCCCAGAATCTACTTCTTCATTTTATCATTATTCATGTCTAGCCTAAGGTACATATAACCACGCCCCAATTTAGCCACGCCCCAATGCAATATAATCTAATCACCGCCCACAGTTGCCCACAATTGAATCTATTTTTATTCTTCTAATTAGTTTTTTATTGATCACTCTAATACAGATAACATTATAATGTATCTATATAATGTTTAAATGTGTTCTAATATGTTAATCTGTTAATATGTTAATCTAATATGTTAATTTTCCTATTCCACTAAACGTAAAAATCCCCTTTACAGTCATTGGTGTGTTCTGAAGGCTCATATACATAACCACGCCCCCCCCCCAGATGCGATCTAGTCCCCGCCCATAAGTGCCGGGTATTTCCACCCCTCCTCTCTCTTTTCGTCTGTTATTGTGAAAGTAAAAAAGAGGAGGAGGAGGAGGAGGAGGAGAAGGAGGAGGAGGAGGAGAAGTCGGTTATATTTACTGTACAGAAGCGACAGAGTACACAAGGCTGCGCGCGCTTGCTCGCTGTTATTTCGTGCCTCTCTCCCGGTTCACTGCTGCTGGTGCGCTATTGCGCATGCTCAGATCTCCAGCCTGCGCAGCTGCTTCTTTCTGCTTCACTGAAACGTTGGTGAGTGAAAATGGCGAGTTAGATTACATACAGTTAAGCCGATACAGTTATCGACTTGCTTCCGTGTGTGTGTTTGTTTGTGTGTGTGTGTGTGTGTGTGTTTACGCCTTAAATAACAATAACAACAATAATAATAAAGTCATGTCTCTGATGTGATGTTTGACATAAACATAAAGCTGCTAGCACGTTTATCCGTAGGCCAGTAGAACTGTACAGAACTTATATAACACTCCTGTTAGGATTTCTACCTATAGAGTATTCAAGCTTTAACATTTGACTAATGATAAGTTTGCAACGAATAAACTATTCCTGAAAGCTAGCTTGAAAGCTAAGCTAAGCTAAGCATGTCATTGTTCTGCAGCTGTTAACGCTACTATTACTAAACCGTCCATTAGGGCTAAAAACTTCAATCCTGTTAACCTTTAATCCATAGATAAATCTCAAACCCTAAATAAAAGCACCGTTTTATCTATATCTGGTTATCTGTAGTCTTATCTCCTGGCTGGGACTTTAGTTATTTTGCAGGTTAGACATGAATCTGACTTCTGTTACATATGCTGCTGGAACTGGACACAAAAACATGATCAAGACTCGACATTGAAGTTGATTTTAAGTTGATTTATAGTTGATCTTTGTGTGTCTATACATTTGTCACAGGATGAAGGTTTCTCAAAATCTTCTACTTTTTGTATAATATACAATCTCTGATAAATATTCTGATTTTCGGTGCATTCCCAGACTTCTAAATATAGAATAAATGGATTTTAATAAAGAACAAACATTGTGTTTATTTATTAATAATTTATTATCATAAAAGTATATTTGGATTGTTCCTATTTATTGATTTATAGCTATGTAGTTTTGAAGTTCTTTACTATTAATTCTTCTTCTTCTTCTTCTTCTTCTTCTTCTTCTTCTTATTATTATTATTATTATTATTATTATATTGCTAGTCAGGAGACAATGTGGTTTTAATAAGAACAAAAAAATAAGTTTTACTTTACTTTATTTACTCAAACCAAAATATTACAGTTATTGTTATATAATAACATATAATCATGGATTATTCCTTAGGAAATGATCCCTTAGACAAAAAGGGTACTAAACTGTACCTTTACCATTGGATCTTTTGTGTCTTTAATACGTATCTTGGCTGGAAATTAAGGATGAAGGTAAATTAGACCCGGGATAAGATTACAGATTTAAGCTTTCAGATGATACTAGGTGAAGAATATACATTAAATGTACAAATTAGATACGCTTGAGTGAACCACCATTCAGTGACAAAGAATGGCCACAGTTTTTCTGTGAGCGAGATACACTTTAAGCAGGTAAGTAGCCGTAAATATGCGAAGAACCCGATTTTCTAAGAGCGTACCACTTCTAGCAGCAACATTGCCAGCAGGCGTTCTTTGACCTATTTATTTTCTGTTGCAGCCTATTTTTTGGAGAAGAGGATTTGTTTTTTCCCCCATTGTTCCAGTCTGGGCTCAAAAAATTGTAAGCAAGCAAAAGACGACTCATCTAAAAATATATATAGGTTTGCTCTGTCGTGAGTGAAATGATGTCATGGCTTTAGTGTCCATTTCAGACAGCCTTGTCTTGCAGTCTCCTCAGTTCACATGCTCAGAGAAATCTCTGTCCTTTAGCCCTTAGGCCTCCAGCATGTTTGTACAAGTCAGCATTCATGCATTACAGGGTCAGAGAAGTGCTTAGCTTAGCTGTTACAATATGCCCACCAGTCAACTTGCGTCAGTAGTTTCTGAAGAAACTTCCTGTGAAATGCAGACTTTGCTTAAAATGTGGTGACATCCCTATGGTGGTGGAACCAGGTGACATCCTACCTTTAGATTATACGCATTCACTTTGTTGTATTCATTTAATGAAATTAGTTTGCACTAATTAGTTTAGACTCATACAATGAAGTAGCTTAGAGTTACAGTACAAGACAAATGAATACGAGAACCTAGTTGTAGCACTGGTCATGGTCTGAATGGGGTTTCACCTGAAAATAATTAGATTTTGGTTGAATCTAATCAGCCTGGTTGACTTTACTTAAAGAGATGATTAGACCAGAGCGGGTCTGCTTCAGCATGTCCTGACATTTTCCATTTCAAATCATTTAGATCAGGACATTAATCAGCACTTCTTTATTCCTTCTTTCATCAGTAATGTATTCATGTTTAAATGTGGATTCAAAACCAACAACTTCTTTTGCTAAATTGGCTGTTAACGGCCTTCTTTTCAGTCTCCCTCCACAAGCTAGAACATCTGTCTTTATTTGTTTCATACCAGATTAAAATTCGAGCCTAATGGATGTAAAGGTGACTACGTCATGGAGCGACCGCCTTCAGCATTACGCAGACCTCCCAGCGAACATGGACCGGTTGGCAATGAAGAAATACAGACGCGAGGCATATCATAGGTACGCATGATGAACAAAGTTTATCACAAGAAGCCAGAGGTGTACATGGCTGGATTAGTTGTACTTTATGCTTTTGTGTAATTGAAATTGAATTTTTTATACCCTATTTATACAAGTGTAATTGAAATTGAATACTTTAATAAGAAAAAAATGAACATTGCACAAAAATATCAACTCACAAATCTTATATTTACAATATTCTGTTAAATGTTGGATTTTTTAAATTAAAAAATAGCATTATAATATGACTATTATTATTATTATTATTGTTAGAATTTATTAATAATATCAGAGAAAAAAATATCTATCATATATAGTACAGACATCAATATTAAATACTGACATGGAATAAGCTCCTTCCTGTCAATTTATAATTATGATTGTTTTTTAATGTGTAACATTTTAATTTGATATTTTCCTCCTGGCCCTACCTGAATAAAATGATCTAGTATGCTGGATAAAATGGGGCGTCCCTGTTACCTCCCTAAAAGGCATGACTTGTTAGTGTGGAAGTCACCATCTAATTTAAAAAAATGTTAAATTATTTAATGTAACTCAAGGAGAAACACTAAGCTGAGGTCCAGTGGTTCAGCAGAAATGCTGATGTACACAGAACTGATAGATCATGAATAGGGGTACATGGTGTTCCAGTTATACTGTTTTTTTTGTCCTCCAGTAGCTGCATGGAAAACATTTTTAGTTATTAGTTCAAATCGGAATAATATATTGCATACATGTTTACATTTCTTCATATAGTAGACCTTTTTATCCAAGTAATAGGCTTTGGGTTATGTAATAAATGTAATATGTAATGTAATAAATATGTTATTATTATGTGGCCGATCTTAAAGCATGTTGTTTAGTAATCCGAAACAAACGTGAAGCTCATAGGAAAGTTATTTTAATTTGTGTGACATCTGGCTCAACCTAGCTTGATGGATTATATATATATGGTGGAATCCTGCATTATAGGCAAAGCTGGGAGAGCATTAGTGGCATCAGCCTTGGCGGCAGTTATATTCCTCAGGAGCTCTGTTAGTAGGGCAACACCAGCGGTTGTTTTTGTAATCCAGTCTTGTTAAAATCTGGATTTATTCCAGTAAGTGAATCCAGTTCTGTCAGGTTTTGCACAAAGTGGGATTCTTTCCAAGCCTCAGCTCAGAAGTCAACAGGGAAAATTTTCAAAAATATTCAAAATAGAGTTTTGATGATACATTGAGCTTTTTATAAGGTGCAGAAATGCTGCAGCTTTTGGTTTTCGATCATACACTACACAACCAGAGAAAAGGCTCACACAATCTTTAGGTTTGAAACAATATTTACATTTATATCCATTCAGATTTTTACATAATGGTGTGATATGGTTGAAAAGGTGCTGGTCACCAAATATTGACTTCTAAGCAAGCAGTCTGTAGATCAGATGTCCAGGACAAGTTGATTTCACATCCAGGCTACTTTCATTAACCACTGCACTGTGGTACAATATAATCTTTGAGTTCAGTCAGTTAGGTTTATGAGCAACCAGAACATCCGATGGACAGCACATTGAAGCTTTTACTATCCTGTAGGGCTAGCTAAGGAATTTCTGATTCATCCATCCTGACCTTTATTACAATCGTTATATCCCTTAAGCACCACTTTAGACTCTATACATAATAATCCTCCAGCAGCACCCCAGAGTTTTCCATATGAAAGGGTTGAAGCCTATGGAAAGAATTTATATTGTTGGATCTTATGCAAAGGACATAGCAGGCATGGCATGACTCCAATTCAAGAGACCCTGTTCTCCAATTTCATTGATGATGCTTTATTAGATTTTTATGACATACTGTGCATAATTGTGTAGGTGTTAATGATGACATGATCATTCACACACTATCATACCACATGCGCAATGTTGTCAGTTGTTCAAAGCCAAGGAAATTCTTTCAGTCTCTGAAATAGAAGTTTCAGGTCATGCCTCTAGTTTGGTGTTTGGATGCTTGCCGCGTTGTGTCTCTTTAAATGTCAGTCCCATGGTAAGGACGCTGAATTTACAATTCTAGTAAAATATTTTACAGCTGTGTTCTTTTTTCTTTTTCTTAATTTTCTTATGAATGATTAGGCACAAAATCAATCATTTTGCATTTGATACATCGTAAATTTAAAGTAAAACGAGGGATGCGGTTTTGAGGTGGACCAAATTCCGTTCTCAACACTAAAATAGACACCCAAATGTTTAATTATAGGAGTTCTCCAGCCACACTGGATAAAATACAGAGAGGAAGTAGAGTCTGGCAGAAAAACTAGTCTCCTGTGTCTAAACTGGACACCGTCAACCTAGAAGACATAGACATGCGAGAATTTAACAGCACTGAAGATAAAGAAGTATGTAGAAGAAAAGGAGTCTGTGGGAATTGTTCAGATTCCATTGGTATTGTGCAATCCTATTTTAGATTAGCCCAGCAGAGCCAGCTGAGCTATCACTTTAACGCCTGGGATGTTTATTCCACTGGACAAGGTCCTTGTCTGTCTACATTTACAGCTTGTTGACTTGTCACTCAGTATTTGAACAAAATGGAAATAAGAAAGACCTCAGAACTTTCATATTGCAGTCAGTTCAAACAGTCGTTGAAGTGGAAATGTTCAGATATTTAAAAGCGTTTTTTGATTCAGGTGAACTTTTACCTGTCATGGACAGTTCCCCTCCAGATTCTGTGTTCGGAGTCATTTCCTCTCCCTGATTAGAATACTATTTTATATATAAGCTCTGTATTTCTTCCCCCTTGTTGCTAATCATTGTGTTATTTTGTACAATAATGCGTTTTTCTGTTATGATTGCATTGTACTGACTTTGTTTTGATTTGTCATGTCTTGTCTTAGTCACTTGGTTTTTTGGAAACATTTAAAATAAAGCATGTCCACATGTCCATCTGTCTCCTGGGGAAAATCATGACACTTGTTATGCAGTGAATTATTTAAACTGAGATTATGATTGGAAAAATAATCAAATGAAGTTCAAAACGCAGGTTTAATATTGATGTGCTTGTTTTAGTAAATTATTGTTCTTATATGTAAAAAAAAAAAACCCATGAGTCAGCAAAGCCATGCCAAGAGTTATCTTCCTGTTTTATACCTGATAATGTTGGAAGTTAAAACATTAGAGTCACATACTTCTGGTTCAGATCCTAGTGGCTGTACTGTCAGTTTAAGGTCCAAAGGTGGTTCTCTTATCTGGATTGTCTTACGTTGTACCCTGGTATTTGTACATTCAGGTCACCCATGTGACGCAATACAGTAATGTCGGCGCAGATCCATCCAACCATGTTCACAGCCAACTGAGTGAATTCGGCTAACGCCGCTTTACAGTTATTATGTGATAATTATACAGTATATGGCTAGTGAACTCTGAGAAAGAAGGAATTAAATATACTTGCTGGTGTGTTTGTTTATCAGCCAAACCCTTTCAGCAGTGCCCTCTGCTGTGGGATCAGACAGTTCTTCTCTCCCGTTTGACTGTTCTAGATGTCTTTGAGTTAAAGTAAACAACCTCTAACCCAACAAAGACCCAACAACAGAGAATGCAGCAGAACAGACACAATAGTTTTTAGATAAACTGAGTGCCAAAGGAAGCAAAAAAAGCAGCTATTGTTGTTAACAGTGTGGACAGACAGTTTGGACAAGCGGTTTGTTTTGCGGTAGTAATGACATCTGCACTTAAAATGTGCTGCACGTTTCCTGTCTATGAAAGTGAGCCAATGGAGGGGGTCCAAGAGTGTGCTTTTATGAGGTACACTCAAATCTACATATGTATATGTGTTATAAAATTAGTTTTTTTTTCACAGATTCTTGTTCTTTGTTGACAGGAGTTAAGCTGATCAGGTTTTCTGCTGTTGTAGCCTGTTTAGGGGGGGTGTGTGCTTTGAGATGCTTTTCTGCTTAATGCGGTTGAAACGAGTACCACTTCAGTCTTCTGGACGCATTTATTCCCTGCCTTTTTTGCACGGCTACAAATTTCCAAAATAAATGGTTAAATTGGTTTAGATTTTTCATTTAGCTTCAACAGATAGCATCAGCTCAAGCACGACAGGTTTATTTGAAATCAGACTCAGTCTGGAAAACACAGTTGCATTGTTTTTTTTTATTTAATACCCAGATAGCCTTAGCTGTTTCTTAGAACAGATTCTGTATGCTGGTCAGGGGAATCTGGAAATCTTGTCTTTTCCAAACAGTGCTTTATTCCGGATTTGGCTCAGCAACATCAAAAGCTGGGAACTGAGAGAAAACCGTGGGAAAAGACATCCTCTTTGGCATCCGGAGCTCTTTTTCATGCGTAAATAATATTTGTCTAAAAATGTTGCCACTTGTATTTTGCAGCCTTAAAAGTTTTCCTACTATTCAGTGTGCTAAGGTATTCTTGTTTTACTGATTTGTTTCAGAGTATTTGTGAACAGAAGTTTGGCAATGGAGAAGATCAAATGCTTTGGTTTTGACATGGATTACACTTTAGCAGGTAAGAAAATGTTTGCAACCAAGAAATTTAACACATCATTTACATTTAGATTTTGCTGCATGTCGGAGGCTTACTGGTGTGTAATCAGTGCGAGCTGCTTCTTGTTAAACTGTGAGCGGACCACTATTCTTTGCAGCTCTGATTTGTTTTTTAAAACGTGTTGCTGGGATGAAGCAACTTTCTTCACCTTAAAAATAGCCAACAGCACAGATTCTCTGAAACTCAGAGCAAACACCCCATAGGATATATTTAAATGTTCATCATTGGTGTTCAGGAACTTAGAAAGAAAACACAAACGTCTCATTGTGTACTATGTTTAAATTTTATCCTTAAAATCCTTAAAACATGTTTGTTACTGGAGAAAAAACATTGGAGAAAAAAATACTCCTGTCCTGAAGTAAGGTATAACATATGTCATCGACAAATTAATCCGTCTTGTGTATTACCTCATTTTATGTTGGTCAACAAGGAACTCAATACTGACATTTTAAACATGCATTGAGTTTCCTGTGCTTTCTGACCTCGGTGACTCTGCCACTAACGGCAACTACTAGTTGCTAAATCTGGACTGCTTGCTTTAGGAAAGCAGATCAGCTCTGTGACGTGCCAGGACTGATAGGCCTGCATTCTCCACAGACTGCCTGCCTGCATTGTAGGCTCAAGGGAGATATCACGGGCATTTGGCTGTTGACATCCTCAGCTTTATCGCTCTCCATAAAGTGTTTACAAGATGAAGGGCTATCATGTTGTCTTGTGCTGGAATAACGCTGCGACCACAAACCTCATCAAGTTCTCAAAGATCACTTCCACTGCAAACATTACAGAACGGCTATGAGCGGTAGAAGGAAGAACCGTGTACGCCATGGCTAATCTTGTCCCAAGAACCTTTTTTCTCTTAAAATCCCACATGCGAACAGTCTCACTTTCTAAACTTAGATTAATATGTCCTCTTGACTTGTTGCCTGTATGACAAATCATCCTCCAGAATGTGTTTAAGGGCTATCATTGGCCTCTGTAACCAAGGAAAAGTTCAAAGGTCAGGATTCTATACATCAGCCTAGTGTTGATAGCTCTGAACCATGATGGGCCACTAAATCACTTTAAATTGGTGACATCTACATTTATCATGCAGTAATAGTTGCAATTATACTGACTTAAACTGCCATGAATGTAAGGCTTATGAGCAAACTACAGTTTACCTTTAAAATCTATATACTTTATAGCCTTTCTCCAGCATGAGACTAACAGATATGTAGCACCAGATTTAGGTTGATTTTGACTAATGGGGTATATGTCATTCTTCGGTTAAACTGGCACTAGCCGTTAGACAACATTCCTATTGGGCAACATACACGGATGCTTTTGAGGTATAATTATCTGCCAAAGGAGGAGATAACAGATTCCAAGGGGCCAGACCATGCCAGAGAGAGTCCTTGCTTGTATTTGAAAAGAGCTTTATGTGCTAGCCCATGTCAAATATTATATATAAAATTCATATTTTAAGTAGTCAATGTCACCTTTACTATAATCACTATAATTGTAATTGTCCTCGAACAGGGTGGATCTCGAATCTACTGGGTGTGAGTCTGGCACCCTTGATGCACCAGTTTGGTGTTTATGGGTTGAGTGAGAAAGCTGTTCACCTGGGGTTCATTTCAGGTGAACTCATGCAGAGTTTATGGTATATGTGAAAGTGATCCCTTCCCATGGCTGGCATCAGTTAACATTATTCTTATTAGTTGAATGTGTCACACAGACATGTTGCGATCTGCTGAGAAAATGGAATGCTTTCTACCAAGAAGTACAACATATAACATAGGTGACTAAAAAACAAATCCACTTCTTACCTGCACAAACCCGCATCCTCCTGTAGACACTATTAGTACTCCTGCCCGTTCCCAAAGTTGCTTCTGTTTGTACCATCATGCCAGATTTTGTAAACAAGTAAGTTATTTAAAATGTTTTTGGAGCATGTAGGTTACTCACAGAGACTATAAACAGTTGAGAACAGTTCGACAAAGGGAACACAAAAATTGCTTGGTGTAAAAGCCAGGTAACAAAGACACAATTCCGAAAATACAAAGGAATTTGGTTTAAAATTGGAGGAATGCTAATTATTATTTATCATTATCTATACTTTTATTTGTGGTTGCGTAATAGTAGCATGCATAATATTAAAAAATGGCATTTGCATTTTGACTTTTTCTTTGCTTCCCATGAGTCCGTCAAGATCCTTCAAGAGCAATGTCTAGAAACATAAATTAAACAAATTATCCTGTGGTTATAGAAACATTGATTAGAAAAACACATGCTTGCTGTATTCCATTATGGAAAAATGGCTTGCACCCCAGAAGTGATGTGAAAACAAACATCCCATGATGACACCATACACAAACAAGCCCAAAATGGAACTTGGGTTCAAGCTCGAGTATTGGAGCCAAGAATGAAGACGGTATTTGTCAATTGCAACATCTCATTAATGTTTGTTCTTGCATTCTTCATTGCTACGAAGAAGAACAAGATCTCTGAGCAGTTAAGTCAATGGACTGCAAATCCATAGTGCTTTGCCTGTGTGGGTTTTGAATCCCATCCTCGTTGGAAGCCATGTTTTAAAGTTTTTGAGTCAGGGTTCAACCCCAACTCTGCTCCCAAGAAAGGCAGTGAAGAAAGGTTATTAACCATGTCTAGTCCAAGGGTGCTGTATCATGGCTCACGCTGCACTCAACAAGTTGTGATATGCAAAGTAAAGAATTTCACTGTCAAGTAATGTATAGCTGACAAATAATGGCTTCTTCATACAATTTCTAGTGTGGTTAGCTTGAGGCACTGGACAAGAGAATGCCTAAAAATAGGTGTCTTTTGAAGGAGCATAGATCGTATGAAGAGATACTAAATGGGAATGAAGAGAAAGGTTGGGGATACGTAGGACTCCTGTTTGTAAAGAAGGAGCCGGCCTCAGTTTCAGATTCTGTAGTTTAACTGGCAACCTGCCTTGTCAAGAGGAGTTTACCTTCCTTCCCCCAGCCCACACTACAGAGCTGTAGGTCCCAAATTCTTTGGATGAATGTATATCACATACCATTATGTTTGATATGGCTCTTAAATGCAACCCTGTTTGGCATGTCATAGCTAAATTGAACCCTGACATGAATTAGCTGAATTCTTGCTCAGCTGCATGTCTTGCAAATGAGGATTTCCAATGGCTCCAGTACTACTCCTTGAGGCATTCCTAACTGCTTTTTTCAAATGATTTGTCTGTCTTGCAATCTCACGACCTGAAGCAGGGTCAGCAACCTTCTATTTCTTTTCTACAGAAAATGGCTATATATGGATGCCCATGGATGACTATGTTTATTCCTTGTTTATTTCCTTGTTTTTGTTTTTTTTATTCCCTTGTGTTTTGGTCTTGGCTCGAAATAATGGATTAGACTCAAAATTCTCAGCTGGTTTGTTCTCTGAAATGTTACAAAGATCTCCATCCATGAAAGCTCTGGACCTTAAATGGGTTTAAATGTGAAAGGGTGAATGGATCTGCTTTCGATCCAAATGAGATCACAGGACATTCAGGGAGTTCTCTAAGCCATTGTGAATGCAGTCCCTCATGCTGTTGGACACTCATCTCAGATGCTGTCCTTGGTGAGGTTCCAACACGCTTACCGATTTATTTCTGGTAACAAAGCTTGGGTTTTGAAAATGAGGACCAAATATAATCTTTGTCAGCCAGTGTGATTTAATTTTGGCTCTTTAAACTCTGTGGAATGTGTGTGGTAGGCATCCTAACTGGAAATATTACTTACACCACTATGCCTGGAATCTAAGCCAAAAATAACATGATTCATCGCGTACTCTTTAAAATGTTAAATAAAAGTATGTGCACATCATTGTTACTAATACACCCTTATTGCACACTGACATATACCTGAAACTATGATGTCACAAACTTGTTTGAACAAAAACAAGCCAGTTTGATTTGGAGTAACTTTAAAGTACTTCATGGTTATGTTTTAATGTGTCAGTCTTTTTTATGAGTCTCTTTGCCTCTGGAGCATGCGTATGTTGATAAAAGCGAATCCTCTAAAGTGCGAATCCACAACAGAATGAAAACAACAAAAATGACTACTAATCTTCCAATAACGCAGCTTTTGTAGGCTGCAAGTTCTATTGGCTATTGCCTGTTCTTTGCATTAATTTATGGACTAGGTTTGGATCTCTTTCATTCATGTCAATGAAATGAAGTTTAAATTAATTTGACAACGTAATCAGTATGTCAAATTTTAAAAACCCTCATCAACAATTATATGTAAATTTACATACAGTTATATGTGTTTTCCAGAATAGTCAATTCTCCTGTGATAAATGAGGCATAACATATTGCTTTTATTTGGTTTCAGTGTACAAATCCCCAGAATACGAGTCCCTGGGTTTTGACCTGACTGTTGAGCGACTGGTTTCAATTGGCTACCCACAGGAACTGCTCGGCTTTGTATACGATCGATCCTTCCCCACCAGGTAAGCGCGTCTCAGTAGTGTTACTAGATCAACGACGGTGGCTGTGATTAGCAAAAAAATTTTTAATCAGTACATTAGCTAACTCATCAATGGACTTGACTAAAAAAAATAATTTTCCTCTTTACTCCAGAGGTCTGGTCTTTGACACTTTATACGGCAACCTCTTAAAGGTGGATGCCTATGGAAACATCCTGGTGTGTGTCCATGGCTTTAACTTCCTGCGTGGGTAAGATTATGGTTATTTGTCTGTTTTTTGTTCTTTATATATATTATATATATATCCTGAGGTTAAATATATATATATATATATGGCTGAGGTTAAAGACCTCAGTTGTTCCTATGAGCCATGAACATGAGCTTCCAGTAATAAGTTTCCTTATTTTTCCTCTACCTTATGCCAGACCTGACATTCGAGAGCTCTACTCCAACAAATTCATCCAGCGTGATGACACTGAACGCTTCTACATCCTTAACACTCTCTTCAATCTGCCAGGTGGGTGCTTAATAACTGCCATCCGTCAACATTAGACTGGACCTGCTTAGGTTCAGGTATTTATATGCTTTCTGTTTAACAGAAAAGCCTGTTTTTTTTTTTTGTTTTTTTTTAAGCAAACTCTGGTGCTTGTACCATCGCTGGGTTGTTTGTTTGGACAGATGAGACCAAAGCAATCGAATTCGGGTGCGGATCAGAGCATGCCGATTGTAATCAGGAAGCGGTTCAACTCTGAATCAAATAAGGAATTGAATCAAATATACCTAAGTTAACTGAAGTAAAGGTGAAATACCACATCTGGATCTCCACCATTTTTCTAGATAACATCCTATAAAGTTCTGCACCCACCACCTCATTGTCTCCTCTCTGCTATGCAACAACTCCTACAATACGTGGATTTTTTACAAGCACTTTTACAGTTCACGGTCATTCAAAATTATATAGTTGAGGGATGGCTTTGGCTCAGAGTTTTTTGGTTTGTATCAGAATTTCAGAATTTCAGAGTGAGCTGGTAAACTGAGCCAAAGAACAGATAAGTGTGGGAGAAATATGATCCATGGTCCAAAGAACCAAAAAATACCGCACACACTAAACAAACAGTTTTTACTAGTTACTGTAGTGCTAAGTACCAGCTCTGTGTTCTCCATGCTTGGTTGGCTTTCATGATGTATGAATCATCTCCTTGTTCCTGAGCAATGAATGAGAGATTTACGAGTACAGATTTAACAGTATAGTACACACCCCAAGGGCATTTAAAAATTTTTTTAGGCTTGTTTAATTATAAAAACAAACCGTTTCAGTTTCACTCTGAATCAGAGTAACAGGTACAATAACATAAAGACAAGGAGTTATTGTTTTAAGCCCAATAACTTCAATCACATGGCTCTCCGTTTTCTCTCTCTCACTCGCCAGTTTTTTTTTTTCTTCTCCACGCAGAAACCTACCTCTACGCCTGCCTCGTCGACTTCTTCTCAACCTGCGACCGGTACTCAAGGTGAGAATTTCACCGATTGTGCCTGCCGTCACACGCTCACCTTGGACACTGCGTCCGCATATCAACTGAGGCAGTATCTCTCTCACACACACTGTGAGAGGCTTATCAGCACACACGCAAGGCCGATAAGCAAACGATAGTGTGGCGAAAATCGGTTTACCGCATGTTTATTTACCATCGACACAGTTGTAGCACACTGAACTGTGTACATGCATGCCATCACTGAAAAAGTCATGGATATTAACTAATCTTTTTGCATGTATCTTATAGAGAAAATCATTTTTTGATGGACACAAATAAAATACATATAGTCATTAATTGATTAATTCATTTGTTTGATAATACTTATAAACACTCTGGTGTATAGCCTTAAGCCTATACAGACGTAATTGAGTGTGTGATTTGTTCTGGTATGGATGCATGTCCTCTGAAACAATTGTTGGTCCTTTTAGGGGGAGAGGGCTTTCCTGTTTGGCTCGGAACGACCTCAAACAAGGGAAGACTGTCCCATTTAAACCATGTCTGACTGTCGATAGTGTGTATTGAGTACCCGGTTGCAGAGCCTTTAGCCTTTTGTCCCTTTTTCAAATTCTCTAGCTGTGAGACGGGCTTCAAAGACGGAGACCTCTTCATGTCTTTCAAGAGCATGTTCCAGGACGTGCGAGACGCCGTCGACTGGGTCCACTTTAAGGTACCAGGACACTTGAGGTCTGAACAGAGCGCATTATTGTAATCCATATATTTTCAAAAGGCAAGAAGTGCGAGATGGAGTTTTTACCTTTCTAGGATGATGGACTGCCTGAAGGCATATTCGTGTATTTTAATATAATCTGAAACAGGGTCCTTGTGTCCATAGGGAACTCTGAAGGAGAAAACAGTGGAAAATCTGGAGAAATACGTGGTGAAAGATGTAAGTGTGCCCTGCTTCTGTGTTCTCCCTGTTTGGCTTTGGTTTCATACTGAGATGTTTGGTGTGAGTCATTTCTCTCTGTGAATCTCGTCTAAAGCCCAAGCTGCCTCTGCTGCTCAGCCGCATGAACGAAGTCAGCAAAGTGTTCCTGGCCACCAACAGTGACTACAAATACACAGATGTGAGTTTACAGACAGTGCCCAGCTGTCTTAACAGACTTACACACACCTATGTAAACACGAGGAAGAATTCACATTTTAACCACTACAAAAAAGAAGGAAACAATTTCGATGACAAAGTGACACGACATTCTGTTCTAATTTAATTCTATGTAAATCAGGGGCGACCTAGTAAAGCGCAGACAATTGTTGTGCATAAGTTCTTTAGTTCCACACTTTACAACCTAAAACAATTAAGTTTGGAAGGAGGGAGTAGAAACCTCTGTAGACGTGCCTCCAGAGCTGAAGAAGACGTTGGGGATTGTAGTTTGAGGCAGCCATATTTGTAGGCTGCAGTGTGTTCTGGGAATTTGGAGGTGAATTGAAGTTGACATGACAAATTGAAGCTAGTATGAAGTAACCTGTGAATCCAACAACCCGTTTCCACATTCCACATCCACCACAGCATGTTAAATAGTTAACTTTAGAGCTTTAGCTACTGCTTTTTCTCATTAAATACAAATAAAATTACTAAATGTATTAATATGTATTTACTTGCAGAAAATTATGACCTACCTGTTTGATTTCCCTTACGGTCCAAAGGTGAGCGTTTTATTTCACACCCCTATTTGTTTAATCATGAATCAGTACAAACAGTAATACTGACACTATTAGTATTTTAATTGGTTTCAAAAACAGCTTTATTGACTAAACTGGAACAAGAGGCATTTAGATTTTGGATTTAAGGAAGTTACGTATCAGAAGAAGTGTGAAGCAAAAATGGACTGAAACCTAATTAACATTCACTGCTGAATTGAATCGTGTGTCCTGCTTGTAGCAAGGCCTTCCGCATCGCCCGTGGCAGTCTTACTTCGATCTGATCCTGGTAGACGCACGGAAACCACTGTTCTTTGGCGAGGGAACTGTGCTGAGACAGGTCGATACGGTGAGTTACACATATGCTTTCAGGAACATTTTGCTCTGCTGGAAAGCACAGATTCTCCGGCTATTCTCTGGTTAACTGGCTATTGGTCAGGCAGCACATGGCTGAGATTTTTCTAAGTACTCTGAGTACAGAACAAACCTGCAGGTCCATGCGAGGACTCACAGAGTGTTCCTATTTTGCCATCACATAAAAAAATGTAAAAATAGCAGATGAATGCTGTGTAGAATAACGGAACTGAAAGGGAAGCTGATAAATGTGCTCTGTTGTAGACCACCGGGAGACTCAAGATCGGAACATATACCGGCCCTCTGCAGCATGGCATAGTCTACTCTGGAGGTGAAACACACACACACCTGCAACACATAAGTTGTGCTCACTCTTCACACACATACCACATACTCACTGCGTCTGGTGTGTCCAGCTCCAGTCGTGGAGCTCAACTGGCCTGATCTTGTGTAAGCACGCTTAAATAAATGGATCATGATTTCATTAAGGTGTGCAGAGACCTAATCATCCTAATCTCTGTCTACTGTCACATTTAATCTCAATTCATGGCATACAGATCATTTTAGTCAAAGGGCAGCTATAAAATTTCATCAGTCAAAACTACTAGTAATAAAGAGGGACAAAAAAGGGACAAACATAAGATCGTTTATTGAAGGAAAAAAAAAAAGGCAGGAACTTGTAAGTTACAGACTAGCGGACGCTCCGTATACTGTAAATGGACCAGTGTGTGACTGTTGAAATTTTCTGTGTGGAGATGTTTATTGACTATTTTCGGAAGTCGTGTCAACACAGGAAAGCTTTGTGGTTTCTTGGTAATATGTCAAACTGCATTTTTGTCTTAGAGAAAATAAAGAAGGCTGGTGAGAGTTTAACTGGTTTAACAAACATTCAACACGAACATTCACAATAACCGCTTCTGAGTGGTAACCGTAATTCTGACCTGGGTCAGGTTGATTGATTATTGATTACTTTCAATAGCAGCAGTTTTTATTGTGTTTTGTTGTTGTTGTTGTTGTTGTTGTTGTTGTTGATGACATCCTCTCATTGTCTTTGGTATATAGGTTCCTCAGACATCCTGTGTGACCTGTTAGGTGCTAAAGGGAAAGACATCCTCTACATTGGGGACCACATCTTTGGAGATATTTTGAAATCCAAAAAGCGCCAAGGTTGGAGGACGTTCCTGGTAATCCCCGAACTCGCCCAGGAGTTGCATGTCTGGACCGACAAGAGCTGTGAGTCCTTTGTTTAACTAAGATCAAAAAACGTGACTCTTGTGCGGTGCTCATGGTTGTCACTGTGTTTGTCTTTCACAGCGTTGTTTGAAGAACTCCAGGGTCTGGACATTTTTTTGGCAGAGCTGTACAAGTGAGTTCATTGTACACCTTTGAATATCCAAGTGTCCTCCCTGTGTGTGTGTGAACTTTGCACTAGTCAAAGGGGTCAGTCTTACTCAATTTCCTCTTTCTCAAAATGCCCCTCCAACATGACCTACATCTCTCTCTCTCTCTCTCTCTCTCTCTCTCTCTCTCTCTCACACACTCTCTTTTTCTCTCCGTTTTTCTTATTCTCAGGCATCTGGACAGCAGCAGCAACGAGAGACCGGACATTAGTGCCATCCAGAGGCGAGTGAAGGTACAAACATGCATAGACACTCCTACCATTGATTCCTCTATGGTTGCAGTATAAAAAAAAGATGTAAATCTGTTTATTGACAAACACTTCACAACAGTCCTATTCCTAAATACAACAAAATTAGGAAAAAAGCTTAACACCAAGTCTTAGTTTTTCCATGACCCTCTTCCTGATCTGAAAAGGTTAGCGTCAGAAATCTGGTGTTATAACCAATGTGTCCAGAAGTGCAACCTTGCAGTCAAGAAAAAAAATCCCCACCAGCATCTTGTTATTATTAGAAACTGTCTTGTTTTGTTGTGAGACAAATACCTTTTTACCTCAGATGTTTTCTAGTAACAACAAGATATATTTTTGTTCTAACTCTAATATGAGCAGGTGTGTATAAACTGATAGATATACTATATGTTTATTTTTTTTGCATAACCAAAAGCACCAAACCCTAAGAATCTTTTTTTTTCTTTCTTCAAAATTGCTATGAATGAAACGTCTTCATTTTATCCGGAGGGTGTACAAACTTTTGCACTTAACTATATATGTAACAATCAAGTCACACTGGATATTACTGAATTATTTTCCTGTACCAGGACTTGTTTTATTTCTTTTATACCACCGCAATTTGCCAATGATAACATTTATTTATAATGAATGACACTTTTTATCCGTTTACAGTTACTTTACATTTATGGCTGTGGAACGTCCATGAAACAAGTGAATTACATCATACAGTCGTTCCCACAATGTCTTTTTTTTCCCATGTTTGACATTAATAAGGCATAAAATGAGAAACTTCAAAGTTTTTTGTACTGAAGACTTTGTCAGAAGGAGACTCCAGTGTCCAGACAAGGCAAAGTTAAACATACTGTTCATGGTAACATGTTCGAATGAGCCTCTGAGCTGCGGTTATAGAAAATGAATCAACACCTTATGAAGAGTATATAAAGAGAATGATATAGGACTCTCTTGTTGCCCTCTAGAAAGTGACCCACGACATGGACATGTGCTACGGCATGATGGGTAGTCTGTTCCGCAGTGGCTCTCGCCAGACCCTGTTTGCCTCGCAGGTGATGCGCTACGCCGACCTGTACGCTGCTTCCTTCATCAACCTGCTGTACTACCCATTCAGTTACCTGTTCAGAGCTGCACACATACTGGTGAGAGAAACACACACACACAAAACATCTTTATGGCCTGTTATGATATGAAAGTATGTAAGTCATTTTGACAATCACAGAATAACTATTATTTAGTATCAAGGATTAAAAGGAGTAAAATGGATGTTTTTAGTGATTGTATGTTGTATAAAAACAGTCATCTGTAAAGCTATCAGTGTGACAGTTCGACTGCTTTGCTGATACACAGAGGTTCACTAGCAAGAATTTTAAAATCACTGTGTGGTATTTCTGTTACATTGTGTTAGGTAAGCAATATTAAATGTACCGAATACATTTACATTCTGCTGGAAACCTACTGGCATACTGACTGTCTTACTGACTTACTTACTGACTTGTATACATACTCAATTACTGACTTACAGATTTACATACTGACTGATATAACTACTATTTTACTTACTGACTTACTGATTTACTTACTGATTTACTTACTGACTTACTGATTTACTTACTGACTTACTGATTTACTTACCGACTTACTGATTTACTTACCGACTTACTGATTTACATACGGACTGAATTAATGACTAACTAACTAACAAGCTAACTTACTGAATTACTCACTTACAGATTTACATACTGCCTGAATTACTGACTTACTAACTTATTCCCTGACACCTTTGATGACATACTGACTGACTACTGACTGATGTACGGACTGACATACTGATTTACTTACTGACTGACTTTCTATGCAATTTCTATTAATATAAAGAATAGTTTATTGCTATGTTATTATTATTAGCCATGTTATGTTAGTATATCTATTGTTATTGTTATTATTATAATATATTCGTGGGCTTGTGCAGGATTGTCAGTGGACATTTTATTTCTTATCTGCTGCATAAGCATGACTTACTGATGCCGAAAATATTCTTTTGCTTGTTTTTTTATTTTCCCAGATGCCCCACGAGTCGACGGTGGAGCACACGCACGTGGACGCCGACACAGAGTCGCCTTTGGCCACACGCAACCGTCACTGCGTCGACTGCAAGGAAATAGACTGCAAACGCAGCCAGCTGACACGCTCCCTGAGCGAAATCAAACCCCCTAAACTATTCCCCCAGGCTCCACAGGAGATCACACACTGCCACGACGAAGACGACGACGAGGAGGAAGAGGAGGAATAGACGTCTCTCATTTAGTCAGGCCTGAACTTTTCTTCATTTCCCAAAGGGAAAAGTTTAACTTTAGTAAAGGGAACAATAGTAAGGGATTTTAAGACAAAGAGGAATCTTAGCTTTAAGTTTAAGTATATAGATTTTTTTCTAACTATATGACGTGTAGCATGTGAGAGTCAAGCTAAAACGGTTTATATATCAAAGTTAGGTTTGGCTGAAGAATCTTAGAAAAGGTCTCTGTTGACCTGTTTTCAGTTATTTTTTTTATTTTTTTTTGCAGAGTTTTACAGTTAACAACATAGTTAGAAGACAAAACAGCGAAGCACATGTGTCAGTTACGGTAAGCTACAGAAACTCAGGCTGATATAAGACGTGTATAATAATGAGTTTACAGGAGATGCACAACTCATTTTTAAAGGTCAGTCATATATAAAATGACCACACAAGCAGCTATGCTTCATGTTAGTTCATTTCCAGCCTGTTATTACTGAATTGTCTAAGCATCTGTATATCTAACATGATACTCATTATGCATCACGCTGTAATTTAGCTGGAAATGCATCATGTTTAATCTGATTGTTTTACACCTAATGACTGTCTATAGTTAGAAAAGCAACCCCACTGGGTTCATGCTGTTTCTCGGCTCATGTTTTAATATTTTTCTTTTCTTTTTCTTTTTTTTTTTTTAACACAAGCCTTTGTTTCATTTGAACATCATTTGTCTGTACAGCAGATTTTGGCTAAACGCTGCCTCATACAGGACTTAGGGGGAAGAGCAAAGCATGTGTTTTGGCACGATGTGCCTCTTATTAGAGAGCTGCTCATGATGGGAATGTAAATGAAGTCCAGAGGGGGGCTGCAGCACGCCGTGACGGCCAAAGTGACGGCTACGAAAGAATGCCACTTACACAAGTGCCCCTGTTACTTGGCAACCGCCGTGCCAGGCAAACCACATATGGTTAGTTAGATGTCGTTGTTTTTTTTGTTTGTTGTTTCTTTTTAATGGCAGTGATATCAAGTTGCCAAGTATAGTGCTATGCAGCAAAGCAAGCTTTTCTCATTCACACAAAAACACTTCAAAGTATCGTCATATTTTTATACTCGACATCTACGTTCATGGAGATAACCTACCAAAATTTTAATCTTTCCAGTGCCATGATGCTAACAGACATTTTTAGCCATACCATTTGCCACGCTGTGCATAAAAGTGACCTTGATATGCAAAAAAAAAAAGACAACATAGAAAAATAAATAAAATAATCCTCTTGTAAATAGTGTACTTTATAGCTGGTGTGAGTAGAGAGTGTCCAGAAATAAAATATATTGGATATATAAAATATATATGAGCATCAGATTTCGAGAGCATTTAGCTTGGCAGATTGCAGTTTGAGTAGTTAAGTTTAGCGTATGATATCAATGGAGAGTTTACCTCCAGAGGACCAATAACATTAAGAGCACTCTGACCAGTGATATTCTCAACACAGCAAGGTCCCTATAGCAGAGGTGCCAATATTTACAGTGAAACTGGTGCATTTACTGGTTTTGACTCTTAGTCGATGTGATACGAGAGACATAATAGCTTTTTTAATATGTCGTTTTAATTTTTTTTTTTTATCTTGGTGCACTTTGTACATTCTCTTGCCAGTCAATAGAAAACTAGCAGGCAGAACTGATCTGTTTGGTCGGTAAAAAAAGAAGGAGCTGAATTATTTATTCCTGCTGTTTGACACATCTGAAAAAAGTAACCTTATCGTCCACCATCTTGCTCGATGCCTGGGGTCTAGTTAGATGATTGACTTACATGATTAAACAGTGATAAAACCACTGGCAACCACTGTATATAAATAAAAGAAACCAGAATAGATATGCAATGTTGGTGCCTCTGCTGTAGAGTTAAACTGGAAGCAATAGATACAGTAGATTTGTAGTTTTTTTTTTTTTTTTGAATGAATGAATGAATATTATATTTGATAGAAGGGAAATGATTCAATTGCTGAACAGAGCTGTGAATTGAGTCTAATTGTCTCTTACAGGAGTAAGTAGACCAAAAAAAAACTCACATGCTCACTATCAAGACACAAGATAACAGCCCTCGGTTTACGTTATAGAGCTAATCAGGGCTTATTAAACTTTTGTCAGTATTTTGGTCAAACAGTTTTTGTTCCAAAGCATTTCTAACATGTAAATGACACCGATTCAAACAAGCTGTTTAACACTTGATAAGATAAAGCTACATTTTTATCCAGCACAACGTACAGATTACTGTATTTACAGTCTGTTGTTAATGTACATGGTTTTTATTATTATTATTATTATTATTATTATTATTATTATTTTATTATTATTGTTTTTTTTAAATAGTCGTAGTTTAGAGGCAGTCGCTGAAAATGAAGGGGGGGGCAGGTATTACTTTCTAAAGATAAGGCTAATTAGGTTAGACTAATTAGCCTATAATGCTAATTAGTTTCAGGTCTAACTATGCGAACTTCATATGCAGATTATTTTACTGTCTTGTTTTAAAACTGGAAATCCACATAATCCACAGTAAGCCGTACGAACTCGAAACCGGATGTCATCATGTATTTCCGACGAAGGTAAAAGTTTTGCACACACAAAAAAAAAAAAAAAAAAAAATCGACAGAAAACACAGACACCATCCCGAGAAAACCTTGTAGCATTTGCGCCAGAACACTGTTTAGACTATTTTGATGATTATTAAAAGGCAGTATTTTGTGCCGTGTATCATTGGGTAACGTGAGCGATGTTACAGCAGTTTTGTTGCAGGCTTTGTACAGAGTAAAGTCTATAGAATCACTCAGGTGACATGCTGGTTGTTGTTTATTAAGGTGCGACCACATAAATTGATGCATTTTATTTTACACGCATTTCCGCTAAAAAAATTAGCCCGAAGTCACGTATTAAGTGACATTTTTTGAAGTCAGCTAACTCATGGCCTCAATACATTATGGCCGCACCCTATTAAAAATAACCACAGTGTCGCCTCAGAGGTTCCTTATAAAAAAACAAAAACATTTAACTTTGAAAGGGAAAATATGAAGAACTTGGGGATATTTGAGAACGGCACAGTATCCATGTGTGCCTTTATACCAATGTTGCAGACTGTTTCTCATGCATTGTTTACAGATATGTATAACGTGATAATACATACTGTACTTTTGCTCTTTTTGTGTTTTTTTTTCTTTCTGTCGATTATAGAAACCTGCATTCATTTTGAGGCATTTTGGAAGGACAGGAACTGTCCTGTATGCATATGTACCTACCATTACAGATTCCTCCTTGTCGATTTATTTTCACAGTGTTGAGTAGAAACATGTAGACAAAACAAAAAGCTGCTGTGTAAAGTGCAAGGTGCGGGGAGAAGGTTTGCTGTGTTATGATTCCTAGTGTTCGTTTCTCTTGTATGTCTCTGTTCAGCTTGTACGTTTAGGGAGGCTGCACTGAAATGTGAAATAAAGATCATCTGACATAACGTCTGTCTGTCCTGGTATTTTATTAGTACGTAATGCTGCCTTCCTGTGCTACTGGATTTATCATAGAAATACAAGTTTCCACTCGGAAGTTGCACATGACAAGACATTATTCATAATAACGCTCTCTGGTGTTTATAACAGTTTATAATTACACCCTTCAGTGCCACCTAAATGAAGATGAGGTTCCCTTTTGAGTCTGGTTCCTCTGAAGGTTTTTTCCTCTTCCATCTAAGGTAGTTTTCCTCACCTCAGTATTGATCATTAGGGATAAATACAACCACATTTAAATATGTCTAATATTAATTTGGAACTTTGATATTAAACTTGTATTATGTTTCTTATGTAGGGGGCCACGGTGGCTTAGTGGTTAGCACGTTCGCCTCACATCTCCAGGGTTGGGGGTTCGAGTCCCGCCTCTGCCTTGGGTGTGTGGAGTTTGCATGTTCTCCCCGTGCCTTGGGGGTTTCCTCCGGGTACTCCGGTTTCCTCCCCCGGTCCAAAGACATGCATGGTAGGTTGATTGGCATCTCTGGAAAATTGTCCGTAGTGTGTGATTGGATGAGTGAATGAGAGTGTGTGTGTGCCCTGCGATGGGTTGGCACTCCGTCCAGGGTGTATCCTGCCTTGATGCCCGATGACGCCTGAGATAGGCACAGGCTCCCCGTGACCCGAGGTAGTTCGGATAAGCGGTAGAAAGTGATTGAGAGAGTGTTTCTTATGTTCTGTAAAGCTGCTTTGAAACAACATCCTTTGTCTAAAGCGCTAAACAAATAAATTTGAATTTGAAGGTTCGGAATTACGAGTTGGAAACTCAAATAATCTTGAAACCTACTCATGTTGTATATTTTTTACAACTTCATGAGTGCTCTAGAGATTAGTGGTAAGTTCTGTCGTTTGAAACACATTATTGTGGACTGCACAGACCTACACTAAATGCACACACTTCCAATATATATCCATCAATCTGTTTACATGCTGTTTTTTGCACACTTTTTGCTATTTGCACATTCTGTCTGACATTTCAGTTGATTGTTTGCTGTTTTGCACAAACCTGTACAATATCTCAGGTAACTGGTGATATAACACCGTGTTCATTCCAGTATTTCTGCACACGTAATATTGTCTGAACATACAGTATCTACACTGGTCGGCGCTGTTTCCGTTTATTGTCTTTTGTGTATTGTCTTGTCATTTTTTGTCTTTTGTCCCACACTGTCTTGTCTGTCTTTTTTGTCTTGTCCTGCACTGTTTGCACCAGGTTGCAGTTGCACTATATGTGGCTAGGACTAACTTACTAAGTCCTTAGCCCTGTCTTTGTTTTGTGTAGCACCACAATCCTGGAGAAACATTGTCTTATTCCACTGTGTACTGCAACAGCTATATATGGTTGAAATGACAATAAAAGCTTCTTGTCTTGACTTGACTTGACTTGTTTATGAGAGACTATAGATTTTCAGAGCAGAATGGCCAGACTTAAAGCTGAAAGGAAGGCTACGATTGCTAAAAATCACTGATACTAATAATCTAATAACTAATAATCACTGTCGACAGCCGCGGTTAGCAGTTTCTACGAGAACAGAATCTGGACAGTCCAAAATTTCGACTACCAAACATTTTTGCCCAAAAATGGTCAAAAAGGCACTTGTAATTAAATTATAAAAAATGGACTAAAAACAAATAAACAAAAAGTTAAACAACAAAACGGTTAGAGAAAAAAAACAGTCAAAAATGTTAAACAGTGTTAAACAATGTTAAACAAAAATGTTAAAAAAAAAAAAAAACAAATCTAATGTATATACCAATATTTTTCACTTCACTTCACTTTTTTTTTTTTTTTTTTTTTAGTTCTTTGGAAAAACAGGCTTCTTCTTGAATGTGATGCAAATGCAGTACCTGGACAGTGAATATACATGACCACACAATAGTAATAGTAAAAAATATTGTTTTTATTATGAGGCACATTGTAAGTTAACTGGTCATTTTTTTAAGATTATGGGAGAAATTTGAAAAAAAAACTTGAATTGACGAACATTTTTTTTTTAAAATATCCATTCTCTACTTCGAAAGAAGAATAGCCAGTAAATGAGGGTCTGATCAGCCCTAACGTTTTCCATTAACAAAGCTGTGAGCACAGTGTAAAAATTTAAACGGCTAGATAACATCTAGATACGAGCAAAGTCTTCACTGTGTGTAATTATCAAAGCAATTCGGAATCACCTGCTTTAAAAACTGGGCCTTATTCAAAGTTGGCAACTAAAGTCATCAACAGACATCAATATTTATGCAGAGAAAGTGTGAGACTCGCACTCAGAGACTGGCTATGCAAGAAAATATTTCTTAAGTAAAAACACTGGAGACAGGGTTTTTCAGTAGCTTTTATACCAGCACATTTAAACACAAGCCCACAAAAAGATCTAGGAAATAGCATTTTTTCTAGAATTTTTCTGTTGTAGTCCAGTGTAAAACGTGAAATTAAGACAACTAATGATAAACACCTTTAACACCACAAACTGGTTTGATTTAACAATATGGCCTCATTCCACCCTCATTATATAGCAGCTTAGAATATAAAATAGCACTTGATCCAGCACATCCTATTAGGTTGCATACAGAGCAAGAAGAAAAACTCATTCGAATTCAAGTTCAGAATCGCAAGTAATTCATTTAGACATGCACAACTCTTACGTAAATTCTGAATAGCTCTTAAGTTGTGTCTGAGTTTGGAATACCAGTGTGTGCAATTTCAGTATTAATTCCCTAATACGTGCTTTACTCGACTCCGAGCGCAGCCCGTATGCACAGCAGTACAAAGTCTTGTCTCTTTGTATATATATTCGTATGAGAGATGGAATTATTTGCTTATTCAAACCTGAATTTTGTCATTAGTAGGCCACATTAAAGAGACTCGGATCCTCTAAGGTTACGTTTTTAAGGCAAGCAGGTAGTGATTCAGTGTTTACAGGTGACCCATGCAAATTTTAGCAACACAGTGAATGCATACAAATATAGCTACTGTTTACAATAAAGTGATTTTAATCAATAAATCATCTTTTTAAATAGAAATATGGTTCATTGCACTTGTTAAAAATTAATATGATTCTTTTAAGGCAATACTGTGATTTCTCTTTTTAAAAAGGTGTAAAATGTACTGTACCATATGCCTGATTTAGAATAGTAAAAATAACAATATCTGTAATATACATACATGTAAAAGACCCTCACCAATACATATACAGTAATGTATTTGCAACTATGTATATACTAGAGCATGTGCATGGCATCACATTCACACTCATAAAGGCACAAAATTTACAGTACACACATTTCACTGAATTTTACAAAGGTGTGTTCTTGGCATGTGCCTGTATTACATGCACACATACGTATATACAGTAGACATGTATAAAATAAATAAATACAGGAGGAAAATGTTATTGGTAAGCGGTTCATGGTTTCCTTCAAATTGGTATTTGGCACAGTCTTTGACTCACCATATTACAACATCAGCCTGTTGTAGAAAGTAATCCATTTGACTTGTGGTCCTCCTCTATCCCAGAAATCCCTCTTGGCACCTTAAAGGGGACAGTTGAGGAGAATGTTCAGGGCCTAGTGACAGATGGGGAAGGATGTCCAAACTCCAAACTCTTTGGTCTGGTGGACAGGCACACGGCAGGGTGTGTGGAACGGAACTGGCTGTTCAAGTCCTGTTATTGTGTCGAGAAAACCCAGACGCTGTTTCAGCAGTCATTTGCAGTTTTGTGTCCAGTTGTTACAGGGGGTGGTGGAGACAACTCAGAAGGTGAAAAGAAAACAGAAGCAGCTTCGTTTTTCACCCATTTTTGTAAACTCCCAACCACCCCACTGGGGGCTAGACGGTACCCTCGTTGTGCACCATGTGGTTCGCCTTTTTGTGAGCAACGCAGTTCTGCGTCTGGTTGAGCAGAATGTCTGTCTCGTCGACCATGCCGTCGTGGAGCTCACTGAGAGTCAGTTCAATTTTGGTGTACTCGCTGTCCGATGGCTGCGGTGTCTTTTCCATGTGCGATGCCATCACGGCATTCTGGTACTGCTGACGGGTGACCTGCGGTGTTGTGGCAAAGACATAACAAAAGGCACTCTGAGTACAAGTGTAGTCTGATACTTCACTGTTTAACCGGACATGCTGGAGATGCTTTGGACAATCTTACACAATTATACACATATTTGCAGTAAACAAGCAATACACTGAGCCCATGGGGGACTATGAGATGTTCATAAACTTATCACTTTCTGTTAAAGCTTATATTTAATTAAGCATTCAGTAGAGTTCAAATTAGTTGAACAGCACTTTTAACAATTGACATGGTCTCAAAGCAGCTTTACAGAAGTATAGAAAGAGAATACAATTTTAAAAGTTTTAAATTTATTTTCTATATATCTCTAACAATAATCTCTAATAAGCAAGCCTGAAGTGACGGTGGTGAGGAAATGATGATGAACTGAGATGATATGATGAAGAAACCTTGAGAGGAACCAGACTCAGAAGGTAACCTCATCCTCATTTGGGTGATACTGGACAGGAAATACTGTAAATGCAAATAATGTCTTTTTTTTACAATGGCTTAAAGTCGAGTGGAATTTTGCAACCAAGAGCTCCTGAGGAACTAACAGGTCAAGTTCATTACGGACTGAACACTAATTCCTTCCTTCCAAAGTATTCAAATGTTCACTGATGAAGAGCACAAAGCTGACCAAACACAGTTTAAAGAATGTGTGAGAGTCTCCAAGTGGTTCTATCCACAGCAGTCCTATTGACATAGGCTGTCCATGCACATTTTACATTTACAGCATTTAGCAGACGCCCTTATCCAGAGCGACTTACATTTTATCTCATTTTTATACAACTGAGCAATTGAGGGTTAAGAGCCTTGCTCACGGGTCCAGCAGTGGCAGCTTGGTGGACGTAGGAATCAAACTCACAACCTCCTGATTGGTAGCCCAACACCTTAACCACTAGGCTACCACATCCCACAGATCTATCCCACCAGACTGCACCACCAAGAGTCCAACCAGAGGTAGGGCGTCACAATGGATCAGGTAGGTCCGGAAAAAGGAGGAGGTGGTCACAATGAGACCTCAGAACACTGGGACTTCTTCCCTTTATCTACGGAATATTGTATAGAGGTATGTTGATGCCATGGGGGGGTACTCTGTGAGAATCCTGAGACATCTACAGATCTACCAGCTCCAGTTGGACTCTGTGATACTAAGAAGAGATGTGAACTCCATGTGATCCTTACACCAATACAGCATTTGTTTGACTGTATATTTGTAATCACACCCTTTAGTGTCACCCATATGAGGATGAGGTTCCCCTTTGAGTCTGGTTCCTCTAAAGGTTTCTTCCTTACCAATTTAAGGGAGTTTTTCCTTGCCACTGCTGCCTGAGTCACCTCAGACTTGCTCATTGGGGATAAACACATATACATGCATACATACATACATACATACATACATACATACATACATACATACATACATACATACATACATACATACATACACACTGTGAACTATATATATCTTGAATTTTTATTATATTAATTCTTTATACTTCTCCTTATGTTTACCTTCTGCTCTATGTTTATGTTCTGTAAAGCTGCTTTGAGACAATGTCCACTGTAAAAAGCGCTATACAAATAAACTTGAAACTTGAATTGAATTACTAATAGAACAGGTGTGACATTTATACTGTGTAACAGGGAACAACCTGGAACTAACCCACAACCGTAGGGTTAGGAGTCAAACTCTCTAACCATTAGGCCACGACTTGAAACTCAAAGTATCATCTCGCTGTGACGCACAGAAACAAAGCTATCGAAGAAATAAATGTTTGACCTTGACGTGGCCTTCATTAGAAAAATTTCAAAATCCTGCCTCACATGTAGGTTACAAAGATACTCGCTCCATCTATATACCCTTTAAACATTTAATTGTCATCTTATTCTTGAAGAAAACAAAAATCATGGGTGGATGGATAGACAGAATGACAACCTTCAATAATGATCCCTTTCAGTCCTGGAGATAAAAAAAAAAAGTTGAAAATATAAATGTATTCTTTTTAATCTATTCACCTTGACATAAAGAAGATCTGTAATGGCTCTAACTGTGTAGTCTGGTACGTAGATCTGCAGAAAGGAGTTGAGCTGGTTGTTGCTGCTGCCCAGTGGGGGATTAATAGCTTCGTTGCGGTCACTCCGGTTCAGCGAGTCAGAGTGGTTCAGTCCATATGGCCTAGGTGGAGACTTGTTCTCTGAAAGAATAAAAAGTATAGATAACATAGAACTTAAATTAGAGCTGAGCTGAATTACAAAGCATCTACATTTACACCACAGCTAGATTCTCCGAGATGCAGGACAGGTATAGAAACTTGAGTTTAAAGACATGCTCTACAATTCAGCATGCAGTGGTAAGCAATTTCCACATAAGCCACACAGAAGTTTTGTGTGTGTGTGTGTGTGTGTGTGTGTAAACGATGACCAAACATTGCACAGCAATGTAAAGAAATGTCTTAATGGCAGTCACAGAAGGGGTTGGTGAGGAGGTCAGTGTTTTAAAGTGGCAGCAACAGCTGGATAAAGACTGATAAAAAAGACCTTACAACCCTGAAAGAGAGCACTAGTCCTGTTTTAATTAAACACAGCTTATTTTTTCCACTTCTTAAAGGGGGCCGGCCTACAAACACACACGCACACACTTTTCTCTGCTTCTCGTTCTCCAACACACACACACACACACACACATGCTCTATCACTGGTAGTGTTAATGCCACAGTTTGATTGGAATGTATGTAATCCGCGTTTAGATGTCTGAGTACTGCGTCCGTCCCCAGTCTGAGGGGCCCCACATGCTACACATTGGGTCAGTGTGTGTGTATGGGGTCAGACTCTGTGTTTGTGTGCGTGAGTGTGTGTGTATGTGTGTGATGGAATCAGTGTATGTGTGTGAATGGGGGGAGGTCATGGTTATTTTTCCAAGTCTGGTAAAATCAGTAGGAGGGATACTACGAATTTATGGTATGAGTCCATGGAAGTACAGAAAGGAGGTGGGGGCGTTCAACTGGGTCATTCTTCCCTCTTGTTAAAAGGCAACAAAGATTAAATCGGATACGAACCAACTACATTCTGACACAGAATATTCGAAATAGATATTAAAGTTGCTCATACTTGCGAATCATTGGGTTTTTCTTGTCTCTCATTTAACAGTATTCATGTTTGTATGTTACTCTCTTTTACATCAGCATGCAGCGGGTAACATGCGTAATCTTCTTTACTGTCACATATTCTTGCCAACAGTTCATGCCATGCAACCAAAATGAAGCCAGGGATCTAACAGGTCACGGTGAAACATTACCGATACCAGTACCTGGAGGTACTCTGATTGACCTCTTGACCAAACAATTGCGTTAAAGGGAAAGAGAAACTAAACAGAGAGAGAAAAATTATGAGAGAATGAAAGCAAGGAAATCATAAGAGAAAACACACCAGGACATCATTACAGTGAGGTGAAAAGGCCAGATGGTTACTGATCATCAGATGCGTCTGGATCCAACCCGTAGGGGAAAATGTTCCACAATGATGACAAGAATCATCCAAAGTTCTGCATCAATATCTGATATGTTTGCAAAACTCATGTTGTACATACATAATTAAAATGCAGTTCCAACATTCCACCAACAGAGGTCACATAACTCCTGCACCATATTTCTCCCTCTCAGTGGCCCAGTCCCAAAGCCCACCCCTGTGGTTTTGTGTGCGTTTTCATGTGACTTCCGGTAAGTGTTTAATTGTGTCCCATTTCTCAAAGCCCTATAAAACAACAGCAAATGTACGCTAAGTATACTCAAATTACGCTAAGTATACAGTATATCCCAAGGATTCAGCGTGTGTAAAATGTGATTCCTAGAAACCTAGAAAAGAAGTTCTAAAGATGGCTAAGTAGCATGAAGCTGGTTGAATAATTACAGTGAGGCTTAAAGGTTTGTCAAGCTTTTAGAATTTTGGATCATTTTCCTCGATAAATAAATGAGCAAGTGTAATATTTTTATGCAGAGATCTAGAAAATTCCAAAGGGTGCACAAACTTTCAGGCACTACTGTATATCCAAAAACTTTTGTCATGGAGAACCATTAAAGGATCTGTTTAGTCTTTCTAGTATATATATACTGGGGTAGATACTGAAAATAGAATACTTACGATTGTTGAATTAAAAACGTGTTCAGAATTCTCCAGTCTGATTGGTCAGAAAGTCTGGATTATTTTTTGCTAACATTATTTTGCTAAGACATTCGTTTCGGCTGCAAGGCAACGGACAGGATTTTTATTGATCTCACTTTAATTCAATCGCTTCTATACCCATACATTGACTAGAATGGAGGAGGTTTCATATAATCAATTAAAAATGGCATCAGTTATGGTTTTTATGGTGAAACATTTTCTTTAAGGAGATGCTTGTGCAAGGCTATGATTTATAGAAGGAGTTACCAGGGCCAACATTTTGTAAAGATCACCCTGTAGGTTTTTTGTACCACTGATGGAACCTACAAAAGAACAATTCCCTATCAGAAAGAGTTGCTTTAGTGGAAGCTAAGAACTTCTATTTATCCAGTTTACCTTCATAGAACCCATGACAATCCCTTTTATGATAAGACTGTTCCAATAAACACGGTGGCTTAGTGGTTAGCACGTTCGCCTCACACCTCCAGGGTCGGGGTTCGATTCCCGCCTCCACCTTGTGTGTGTGGAGTTTGCATGTTCTCCCCGTGCCTCGGGGGTTTCCTCCGGGTACTCCGGTTTCCTCCCCCGGTCCAAAGACATGCATGGTAGGTTGATTGGCATCTCTGGAAAATTGTCCGTAGTGTGTGATAGCGTGAGTGAATGAGAGTGTGTGTGCCCTGCGATGGGTTGGCACTCCGTCCAGGGTGTATCCTGCCTTGATGCCCAATGACGCCTGAGACGCACAGGCTCCCTGTGACCCGAGGTAGTTCGGATAAGCGGTAGAAGATGAATGAATGAATGAATGTTCCAATAAACAACTATCTTTGTGCTTCAATGCCTGTGGAAAATTCAGCCCAGATGAATTATGATTCTTTGTAGTGACACAGCCTCAAGAACAACCATCTCACCTGTCACTGATAGTGACAAAATTCCACCTTTGAGTGGGTTCCAATATCAGAAATCACAGGTGTAAACTTTTTTTTTAGAAGGATCCCATGTTTACTGTGAAAGAAGCTACACTGTTAGACCACAGGTTCCAACACTGGTCCTGAATTACCCCCTGTCCAACAAATGTAAGTGCTTTCCCTAACACAGCTAATCCGTTATGAGTAATATAAGATTTCATTGTTTTACTTATTACACCAAATATTTAAAAAGATTCTCTGGCTTTCGTTTACGTAGAATGAAAAATGTTGAGGTAATAGCAGGAAAGATTAGATGTGTTATTTACCTGGAGAAGCAGTGAGGGCCATCATTCCATATGATGAAAACCCTCCAGATTCAAACTTCATCCCATCCTTCCCTGCCTCCACTTCAACTTTCCCCTGCGGGGAGCAGAAAAGTCAAAAAATTGTAAAGGCCTACAAACACTATGGACTTTTGAATACTTAATTTTTAATATACATCATGATTATACAAGTTCTTTATATATCCATAAATGTTTCTTTTGGTTTGTTCATCTAGGAGAATTCCTATTTACTATTCACTGAACCCATTTTTCCCCAGTGTGTGTATAGACTGTAATCCCTGTGTATGCACTCTGGTCTAAAACTAGTAGCATAACAAAGCAACGCTGCACTGCAAGCTTTCACAGACACTTTCTTCACACTGTATCATTCAAAAGCTTCCCACTCAAGCCATGTGAAAAGCAAGGCTTGTTTACATCACAGTTTACTTACTTGCCATGTCCTACACTCATCATCTACTAACATGTCTTCTATGGGTTAAAACTGTCTTTGACAACTTTTACGGGTTGTCAAGAAAAAGAGAGAAAAGTTTAATCCGTTAATATGTTCCCCCGTATTCTTCTACCCAATTAGGACTTCCCACTAGCCAGATCTTGGATTCATGGCCACACACGTGGCATCATCTGGTTTAAAATTTATGACAATTTTCTGAGTCACTGCTTTGTAAAATCTTATTAAATCTCATTATGCTGTATGCTGCTACTGGATGCTTGAATTTCCTCCGGGATCAGTAAAGTATCTATCTATCTACCTTTGTGTGAACTACAGTGCCTTGCAAAAGTATTCGTACCTACTGAACTTTTTCACATTTTGACATGTTACAACCACAAAGAAAAATGTATTTTATTGGGATTTTATGAAATAGACCGAAAGAAAGTTGCAAATAATTGTGAAGTGGAATGAAAATTATAAATGCTGTCCAAATTTTTTTTTTTTTTACAAATAAATATCTGAGTGTGGTGTGCATTTGTATTCAGCCCCCTTTACTCTGATACCTCTAACTAAAATCCAGTGAAACCAACTCCCTTCAGAAGTCACCTAATTATTAAATAGAGTGCAATTTAATCTCAGTATAAATACAGCTGTTCTGTGAAGCCCTCAGAAGTGTTAGAGAACATTAGTGAACAAACAGAATCATGGAGACCAAAGAACACACCAGACAGGTCAGGGATAAAGTTGTGGAGAAGTTTAAAGTAAGGTTAGGTTATAAATTAATATCCCAAGCCTTGAACATCTCACGGAGCACTGTATATTCCATCATCCGGAAATGGAAAGAGTATGGCACAAGCCTACCAAGACATGGCTGTCCAGCTAAACTGACAGGCCGTGCAAGGAGAGAATTAATCAGAGAAGCAGCCAAGAGGCCCACGGTAACTCTGGAGGAGCTGCAGGGATCCACAGCTCAGGTGGAAGAATCTGTCCACAGGACAACTATTAGTCGTGCACTCCACAGATCTGGTCTAGCCAAATACAGGGAAATCTTAGATGAAAACCTGTTAGAGTCTGCAAAAGACTTGAGACTGGGGCGGAGGTTCACCTTCCAGCAAGACATTGACCCTAAACATACAGCCAGAGCTACAATGGAGTGGTTTAGATCAAGGCATATTCATGTGTTAGAATGGCCCAGTCAAAGTCCAGACCTACTGTAATTCCAATTGAGAATCTGTAGCGAGACTTGATGTTCACAGACGCTCGCCATCCAATCTGACTGAGCTTGAGCTATTTTGCAAAGAAAAATGGGCAAAAATTTCACTCTCTAGATGTGCAAAGCTGGTAGAGACAAACCCCAAAAGACTTGCAGCTATAATTGCAGCAAAAGGTGGTTCTACAAAGTATTGACTCAGTGGGGCTGAATACAAATGCACGCCACACTTTTCAGATATTTATTTGTAAAAAAAAATTTGGTCACCATTTATCATTTTCCTTCCACTTCACAATTATGTGCCACGTTGTGTTGGTCTATCACATAAAATCCTAATGTCTTTCAGTGTTAATTCTGCTACACATTCACACATAATCTTATCTTCTTGTGTATCCCTGACTACCATTCATCTTAAGGATGACCAACAATCATGCCAATCAACCTGGCACTGGCATCAGTTTCCCGCATGAATGAAATTGAATGTAAGAAGTGTTTAAACAATTATTATAGACTAAGAATACATGTTTATTTACATCCAAGCAGACCAGGACTGGCCAAAAATTTACCAATACCAGTGTCTACCCAGCAATGGAGGGCTAAGGATTGGCCAATAATTACCACTTCATCCGTTTTAGATATCTTTAAATCTTAATCATCCAAGAACCCTTAAAGAACTCTGTCTAAGAGTGCACACCAGTTGACCAACTGACCTGCAGGATGAGGATGAAGTAGTCTGAGGGTCTGTTGCGGACATAAAGGTAATGTTCTGGTGCTTTTTTGTTCTTCTCATTGAACTTAAGTTCCTGGATTACATTAGGGTGCTTCAACAACCTCAGCAAGATCTTCTCAGACATCTGATTTAGGCCAAAGGTTTCCACCTCTGTAAAGGAGAAAAACACATTTGTGAGAAATGTCGATACCAACACAGGACATACGCCAACTTTCCCAGCTTTAAAACTATTTGAAGTATTTGAAATTTCGCGTTTGGTCTGAAGTACATTTAATACACATTGTAGTGTGTATTTAATTAAAGTAAAAGTAAAATCCACATCTTCAGTAATTTCTTCTTTATGACCCACATTTATAGGAGTTCTTTAATAGCATCTAGCAAAAAAAACAATACTCAAGAGTTAAATGAATGGCTCAGAAAAATTGTAATGTTTGTAATGTACAAATCTATCAGCCAGGTCACACTGACTGACCAGGTGTCAGTTCTTTATTTTAAAACAGCTCTCCTTTCTTTTATTTTATTGCCAAGCAGCCGCATTAAATTATTTAACTTGCTAAATGTTGCAGTTAACAACTAGAATATTGCTGGACTGAGGACAAACGTACAGCAGATACATCACAAAGCTATCAGTAAACTACCTAGACTGGCTAAGACTTACTGAGGTAATATGGGACAGAAAATAAAAGATCCCCAGTTCCATACAAGCTGCTATGTATTAATAGAGGCGTATAAACCGAAAATTGTCTCAAACCATTTGGAGTCTTGACTAATCCACAACCTTCTAAATTATTCCTCCTCTATCTCACTAGTTCTGTTCTCCCATCAGACTCGTTCTGGACCTCTAATATCGTATCTCGTTGATCAATAAGACTTCATTCCTTAAACTTTCATAACCTCACAGTGTCACAAAAACAGTTCCTCTCAGAGTGAGCCTTAAACTTCAGGTCTTTTCAAGTATCAGGGATATTTGATTAAAGGAAAACTAGTAAATGTGTTCATTCTAATTTCATATTTTCATTCACTTTTCATTACGTTTGCACCACAAATTTCAGTTTAAATGTATATATATTAATGTTCCAGCTTTTTCTGTAATGGCTTTGTAGTTACATGAAATGAATCAACATTATTTTATCCAAGAAAAAGAAAAATCCAGCTGAATATATTTACAATCACTCTGCAAATAGCCATGCCCTAATTTCTTAGAACAAAAAAACAATGAATATTGACCATTATATTTTTTTATTTCTTTCCTCCTTCTTCCCTTGTTTATAACCTTTTTAGTGAAAGTGTTCAAATTAAAATTAATCTATAATAGGTTAACAAATTGGAAAGAACTCTCAAATAAATTTGCACAGTTGTTAAACAATATTGTGACAAGCCAGGAATTGAATAGGCAGTGTATGGATATGTGGATATGTATGTCACCAGGGTAAACAGCACCTACCAGGCCTCACTCTTCACTCCTCTGCAGGGCTAGCATGCTAACAAAATAGTCACAAGGCACACTGGGGAAAATCAAGCAGCCACGCAGCACACTTGCCTGTTGCTAGGAAACGCAGAGTAGCCAGTAGAAGCTGAGGTGATATTTTAACCTTCATTTCATTGTCCATGGGCTTGAAGGCCGAGAAATCCTGCTTCCTCTCCCGATGGGTGATTTTCTTTTTTGTTTTGTTGTCGGCTAATGGGGAAGTCAGGATGAGAGGAAAGAAGGGAGGTGTTTTTTTAGTGAAATTCCTTGATACAGAAGATCTTGATATTGATATAGGTGATTAAAACATCCTGAACATAAAAAGAAGAATGATGAGGACCGACTTAACCTTGCAAAGAAAATTTTAAAAACAACCCAGCGGAAAGTAACCAACTCATATTACTTAACAATTTAAAACATAGCAATACAAAAAAAGTATAATTTCAACAGAAGAAAAAAATTCAATAGGACATATTATATCAAGATGGCAGGAAGATGCACTTACTGTATAAATCTGTTTCATCCAGGATTTCAGACTTGATTATTTCTTCAATCACATCCTCCAGGGTGATGATCCCGAGCACCTCATAAAAGGGATCCCCTTCCCCCTCATTGTTGACCCTCTGAACTATCGCCAGGTGTGACTTCCCTGAGAAGAGACAAAACAAACTATGTTTGCTGTGACTAACGGAGAGCACAGTACATTTATCGCTAAGTTTTATCTGTCTTGTAATCAATTAGTAACACACTTGAATTGTTTACCAATTAGATGATTTGGACCCCTTTCAGACAAGATTGTAGAGGAATCTTCCCAGATATGCTAGAGTTTAAAAAGTTTTATTTTCTATATTCATATATTTGTAAAAAGTTGCTATAAACCCAAAACTTTAACAGACATGTCACAGACATTGAGAATGACACTTAACCAGCACTGTGAGCTGTCATCTAGCTATAAGCATTCAGCTAGTGTGCATTATCACTGTTATCATCATGCTAGCTAACGTTTAACATGTTCGGAATAAAGCTGTTAATAGCATGGTGTCTGCTAGCTCTTAGCATTCAGCTAGTTTATAATCATCGGGTTTCTTCTCATGGTATATAACATTTAAAAGATTTGGATTTAAGCTCTTGATAGTTAACATGGTGTGTGCTAGATATTAGCATTCATCTAGTTTTTATAATTAGAGATATCATGTCTGCTAACATTTGAGAGATTGGGGAGTCTTTATTAGCCTCAGTTAATGTTTGGCAAACAGGGCACTAATTTATTTATTTATTTTTAAATCAGTGTGTAGAATTTCTTTAGTAAAACTTTCTTGTACTTTTACTTTCATACGTTTTCACTATTAGAAATATTACAACATTTGAGAGATTGGGCATAAAGCTGATGTTAGTTAGCATTATGTCAATCAGCTATTAGCATTCAGCTAGATTTTAATCATTAGAGAAAACATGCTTGATAACAGCTTTACCTAATGTTTAGTTGAATGGAGTTGAATTTTATTAGTATCTAAACTCAGTATGTAAGTAGAATTTTTTTGTGAGCCTTTCTTGTTTTTTTTTTACATTCATACTTTTAAGTATATACTTGTTTTTTTACTTTAACTTAAGAATTTGAAGCTATATATAAAGCTATAACTTGACAAATGGGAAGATAATAGGAAGCATCTGATACACAGCAGCTCCATTTTCCAAATTAATATCATTCTTTCAGTTTCCCAAGAACTACCTAAAAATCAAAAGGGGAAAAAAAAACTATTTACAAATACAGTTAAAGCAAAAAACACTAAACAAATACTTTGCCTTTTCTCAGCTTGTGATCATTTAAAAGGAATTTTCCGGAGGGCCAGGCTAATATTAGCCCTGAAATGAAGTTTCCATTCCACTTGGGCAGTATTCTCACCAAAGCCACTGCTGGCTGACGTGAGCTGTCTCAGAGCTGGCCGTTTACATGCAGATGGCTGTTTGCTGCAGTAGTAGGAAGTAGGAAGCACTTGGAGCAAATGCAGTAACAACAAACCCACATTGAGGTGCGTGCCTCGCTACTCATTCTCTGGTATCCCAGCATTTACCTCGGCCAACAACAAGTCACAATGTTGCATAATCAGTATGGCTGTGTTAAACAGTGGTTCGGCAGATGCAAAAAACTGCTTTCTACTTGAGATTTCAATGATTCCTGCGATTCATACTGCACACTGGGTCTTGTACAGTGTACAGGAAAATTCCCCCCCCCAAAAAAATCACATAAAAAAACAAACAAAAACCACTAAGGTTTCTAGTTACATTCCCTGAGTAATTAGCATGATCTGTCACGTCATTTGGTGCCAAAGGTTAACGTTGTTTGTAAACAATGTTCAGGTCATACATTCTTATAAGATCAGTCAGCTAACAGCCACGTCCAAGTAGAGTTATTCAGATTGGTCCCTATGGAAAAGATTAAGGGTCAAATATGAGGGTTAGCTGTAAATCAAACGACTAAATAACTAAAGCATGAACATATAAAGTGACGGGGGAGGTGGGTCTGGGCCGTTGTGGAATAAAAACATGTTTGCTTAACGTAAGCCAAGGTTCCCTGGAGTACGGCTCGAAACGGCAGAGATCTCAAGCGAGTGGAGAAATCAGCTTATCCAAAAGCACAGTGTTCTCAGTGGGTTTCGTTTGAACCTCAATAGATTTTAAATTGAGAGAATGTGATGTTGCTTATTAATGCAATATACTCAGCATGAAGCTTAAGCTGAAATCAACATAGCTGCATACAGCATGAAAAGACAGCCACACAGACCCATGCCCTTATTGGACTTAACACTGCATCCCTCATAATGCTCACATTCTTTCCATTTTCTCAGCAAAAGAGAAACTGCATCATCTGAGGAACAGACAGAAGGAACAGACACTAACATCTTCCATGCTTATTCATAGTTTCGGCTGTTCTATAATTATCCCAATATCTTTTTTTAAGAAAGACAGAGGGGTTCTAAGGGGTGACCCTTCATGACCTCCGGGACATTAATGGATAGTGGGCAGCCTTAAAGAGACAAGGCAATGGGTAAAGTCTAAACAGAGATTTTCCATGATGCATGCTTCAAACCCTAAGCCGAAACCTGAGGCTGTGTAAACCTTCTCAGGGTCGTGGTTTAAGATCAGATTTTGCCATTCACACCAAGGGATATAAGGCTGGTGGGGGGCCTTTATAAACTGTTTATGTACTCTATATAGACTCCTGTTTTAAACTGAGGCCAAAAATGTGAAACATTTATAATTTTATAATTTGTTGAGTTGGTTGTTTTCCACTAATATCACATCCAAAGGGTTTTCTTCCTCAGAAATGTACTCCAATTCAAAACAATGTCCAAATACCTAATGCAAAAAACAGGTGGTAAGCAAACGTCAACAACAAGGTGAAATCATGAATAAAAAATGGGAAGCAAACAATAAGTAATTGGTAAAACAATTGGTAATAAGTGAGTGTTAGTTCACAGTAAGAAATTGTTTGTGAGGCATTTATATGGGGTGTTTTATCAGGTGACTGTGAATGTGACATGATCTGTGTGATGGGAAGCGTTGTCCTGGGCAGACATGTCTGTAGGGCACAGTGTGTTATGTGAAAAATACATTTGTTGTGGATGCGAGAGTTGACCTGACAATACAGACAGGTTCATCTTATCTCTTGCTTTATAGCAGCTATAAAAAGGCATTACATCAACAAACTCTTGTTCTATCTTTAAGTTAATATGCCAAAAAACAAATAAAAAAATGGTAGTGCAAAAAAAGTCCAAAAGACCACTGTCCTGAAGAATTTCTCAAGTTACAGCTTTAATTCTGATGGTTTAAAAACAATGACCCTTGGGTTAGGGTTAGGGTTAGATTTCCAAATTTAAGATCCTTAATGTGTAAGTATCAACGGAGCTCTGATGACTCAAAGCACCGAAACTTAAAATAAACAAGATATCATAGTGTACTGTTTGTAGTGTATCAGGGGACTCATTATGTAATCACATTACCTCAAGACCATCATATCCTGCTTGTTCTCTCTTACAGAAAATCAATAGCTCTCACAGAGAATCGCCATACGTTTCCTTTTGCGTTTGTCTGTTCGTCATCCTCGTCATCAGAATGAACTAACAACATACAAATGACGCTGATGTAATTACTTTTAAGTGATAAAAAGTACATAGGAATACGTAGTGATAGCGACACTCCTGTCTGAAAGAGAGTGAGAGGAAGCCAGATAACGCAAACAATGTGAGATAGCACCTCAGTGCTGATAATGTATCCATCTCTCCCACATCTCTTCTGAGACTCTTGCTCTTTTCCACCATTCCCAGCTTTATTTCTGGAAGGCACGTTGTCATTTTCCATAGTCCAACTGCAACTATAAATACACAAGTTAGGCTGCTGACAGGGTCGCTGTCTGAGACACACGATGATCAGCCCTTATCAATATTTTAGCTAGGGGAAATACTGAGACGTTGTGAAAGCATGATGAGAAGTCTTTGAGGAAATATACTTTACTTTACAGATAACTTTATTAGGCACGCTATGTTAATACTGGGGTAGCGTGTCCATTTGTTCTCAAAATAGCCTTGATTCTTTGGTGCATGGACTATACAAGAGATTCTAACAATAATTTTTGAGATTACTTGAGATGTTAACATCCTAATTCCTGCAGGTTTTCAAGAGCACTTCCATGCTCTGACTCTCCCATTGACTGGGAAGGTCAATGAAGTACCCTGACCTTTTCGAGTTTGGTGCATTATCATGCTGTAAGTATCCATTAAAACATGAGGGATGCCTATGATCAGCAATACTTAAATACAGTGTGCCAAGAAAACATTCCATACACCCTTACACCACCTCCAGGTTGAAGCCATGGATTCTGTTGGTACCAAATTCTGACCATACCATCAGTATTCCTCAGCATAAATCAAAACTCATGAGTCCAGACTACAATTATTCAGTCTTCAGCTGTCCGGTTTAAATGATTCTGCTTCCACTGCAGCCTCGGCTTTCTGTTTTTTGTCTGAAAAAGGAGGAACCTGACATGATCTTCTGCTTCTGTTGGTCACCTGCCTCAAGGTTCAACGTATTGTGCATTCTGAGACACTTTTCTGCTCACCACAATTCCATTCTCCATCAACCTTTTCTTTATTGTACCATTCAGTGTAAACTCCAGAGACTGTTGTGTGATTGTTGGTGCCTGATGGACTGGTTTGAGTGTTTGAGCTGCTCATCTCCTGGGAGTTGAGCAGCTCAAACACTCAAACCAGTCCATCAGGCACCAACAATCATACCACGTTAAAACATTAGATGAAGCTGCTGATTTGTATCTGTAATTTGTATTGTGATTTTATGCACTGCACAGCTGCCACAGGGTTGTCTGATTAGATAATTGCATGAATGAGAAGGTGTACAGAAAACTATATATAATACCTAGTAGTTCTATGGTGTTTCAAATAAAGTGGCCATTAAGCGTTTCTTAATCAAATGTATTCTTAGGGCAAGTGGTTAAGGCTTTGGGCTGATGATCACAAATACAGAACCGCCAAGCTGCCACTGTTGGGTCCTTGAACAACTCCCTTAAATCTCTATGCACCAGGGGTAATGAATATGTTAAAAAAAAAAAAAAAAAAAGGCTGATTATTTTTTCTAAAGATGAATGTCTCAAATGTTTCCTCTGTAAATATACTACCAAGGATGTCCTGATATTCTGATCTCTATCCTGATACTGAATAATGATACAGTGATATAAAATGCAGTCAGATACACACACACTAACCGCACACACACACACCCACCCACCCACCCACACACACACACACTTACACACTTTTGGACCCGCACAACCTTTAGGCCAGTGGTTCTCAAAATGAGATCTGGGGAACCTCCAGGGTCTTTGAAATATATCAAGGGGATCTGTGAACCCAGTGTTACCATAGTTTTTAGTGAGTGTTACTGGTTTAACAAACTGTTAAGATTTAGATGGGGAAAAAGGTATGCTAAATTAATCTGATTTCTTTCTGTTCTTTCCCTGCCCTCTCTGCAGTTCAGTCCATCCCAGAATCTGGAATGACACTGAACTGCAATTAGTTTTATTACTCTACCATTTTATAAGACAGCTGAAAGAACAAGATATAAATGATGAACTATAACAGTAAGACATAAACCTAATAAAAATAAAAACAGAGCTAGTTCAATCATTAATATTCCAAACATCTAATAAATGTAATAGTAAATAGAAAAAAATTAATAATGCCATTGTTGTTCAGTCTGATTCAGCTTTAACTTTATATAAGACACTTCCTCTTTCTAAGTCCCTACCAGGTTGCCTAACAGTTATGTCTTTAATTCTAATTTGTAAAATAAATAGTCTTACAAACAATCAGACAGTTAAGTTAAACCATATCTTCAGTCAACTCTGTTTAAGTGTAGAGACTCAGAACTGCCTCAGAATGTGTGTGTGTGTGTGTGTGTGTGTGTGTGTGTGTGTGTGTGAGAGAGAGAGAGAGAGAGAGAGAGAGAGAGAGAGAGAGAGAGAGAGAGAGAGAGAGAGAGAGAGAGAGAAAGGGACAGAGAAAGAAATAGAGAGAGTGAGAGACAGAGAGGATGTGTGTGTTTGTGTGTGTGTGTCTATATGTTTTGGGGTGGTAGGGGGTAAAAGAGAAAGAAAGAGAGAGAGAGAGAGAGAGAGAGAGAGAGAGAGAGAGAGAGAGAGAGAGAGAGACTGCCTGACCATAATCAATGTTGCCAGCCCGCAGCCTGTCTGAAAAAAAGGTTCTGGTTGGAAGATTTCCATGCCAGGGCATTAGGCAAGGGTTTGTGTCGCCTGTAATTTACAACACTGAGGGAAACGGCCAGAAGGACAATGTGGGTTTGGGTGTGTGTATGTGTGTGTGTGTGTGGGAGGTGATGGAGGAAAGATGGTACTGGAGCGCTGGGCCTTGGGAATGCCAAGGGGGCAGTTCAGAAATCCAAGTGGGCTTTTCTGCCCCTAAATGTGCTGTCACAGAGAAGTAGTATTACCAGATAGATAGATAGATAGATAGATAGATAGATAGATAGATAGATAGATAGATAGATAGATAAATAGATAAATAGATAGATGGATAAACAGTCTGAGAAGCAAGTGAAATAATTTTAGCCATTTTTCTTAGCTAAATTTAATTTGCTTAATTTAGTTTTTCTCAGTATCCTAGTTCATATTAGTTCACTTGTGAAAAGTTACTTTTTTATGATACATATTTTTGCAAATCTTCATTAAAGTCTCTCTAGGACCTTATAGAGTACATCGCACCTCCAGAGGCAGCTGTTGCTCTACAATAGCAGCGCATTTAACAGCAAACTTGGATTGTTGGTGTGCTTTTGGCTGAACATGTTCCTAATAGTATTCCCTTTTCCATCCTTCTCTTGGTTGATGAAAACGTATTTTTTTGAAGAGCGTAGAATTGGTACAAACTGGAGTTTATGTGTCAGGTTATTTGTTAGACCTGTTTTATCATCTTAGGGCTTTTCAATGCTGGAATACGAGGCTTCCTCAGACTCAACTTAAGAGTGTCTCCATCAGGAAGTTAGCTAGCTCTCTGAGTGAACGTCAAGTTTGGTTATAGATTCAGGGGTGTGGCATATCTCAAATGTTACTGGCTTTTGTTTAAGTCAGTCAAACACTTTAACACGGCATCAGCATAAAACACCAAATCACACCTAAAAAGCTATAAATAATTTTACTTCCTATAAAGTGACAAGTGATGTCCTCTAGTTAGAAACAGATTTGAGGTTGAGGTTAATGAGCTAACGTTTAACGTAAATTTTTTTTAATGCTATAAATAAAGGATTTACATGCCACTGACTACATTTGAAAAGTTCATCATGCCAAGGACATTACGTTATCATATCTGATTCTCATCCAGTTCCACCTCTCTTTATTACATAATATAATTCTAACAGCACCTACCCAAGATCAATGTACAGATACATCAAAGATCTTAAAATGCATGTAATAATACCAGTCATCCTAAAGTTGAAATAACAGACAGAAATTACCAATAAATAAAGCAAGATTTAGCCCTTAGCAATGAAGGAACACCAGCAGTGATTGGGACCATCTGCACTTGTTCCCAATGAGGTTTATACCAAATCAAGTTTTGCCTCTGAACCTGAAGCTTATTTCTTAAAATCAGGTAATGTTGCTGAAAATATGGACCAAATCTGGAGTCAATACATAAAATGTATTGGCTTCACATCCTGTACGGTTTAATTGTTTGTGCACTAATGGATAAACCTGCAAAATTCTATTCAATACGGCATCTTCATGGTAGCCATCGAACATAGCATGGCCCAGTCACTGTGGAAAGTGGACTTGTGTTTCTGACATTGTTGACTGTGGTTTTAGGGCACTGCTGTGTAGATAGCTGGTAATGTCCTCTATCACTGGGCCAAGTTTCATAAAATGTGTGCATAGTGTTCTACAGGCTGCCATAGATTATCTTATCGAAGAAGAAGAAGAAGAAGAAGAAGAAGAAGAAGAAGAAGAAATTTCTTAGAAAAAAACAGGTATAGAAAAATACAGTTTATGTAACTATATGATTATTAAATCTGATTTGGGTGAATTGTATTTTTACATTGATATTTTATACAAAGAAGATTGTGCCTTTAATAGACCCATGTTCTTGCTGGATGAGTGGACAGATTCTTGACAGTTCAAGACAAACCAGAGATTATCTTCAAGATACTTAACAGACAGAAAATACAGAATTGCCAGGAGACTATAGGCAAGTCTTTAATCCAGGGGTTCTCATGTCTGGTCCTGGTGATCTTGAGAATACTTCCTACACACAAGGCTTCAAGGATCAGGTCCTCCTTAAAGCACTGATGTGCTGAGATCAACTGTGTTAACTTAAGGGCACAAACTACATGAAGGAGATCCAGGATTAGAGGATCCTTGTTTAATCAGATGAATGTCTAAGCAATCACCTTGACATGATCACAGACCTAAAATCCTGTAAAGCCACTCTGATCTTGCCTAATTACTGCTTAATATCCCACATTAGTCCCAATGGTTTAAAGCATAATTGAGAACATGACAATCCTAGGCTGTACCTATGAGTCCATTCCAAATAGGTAACAAAGCTAAGCCTATGTTTAAATCTTTTAAATGTTTTAATACTAATGTGTTCATTCTAGTATTTCTGCTCATGCAGTATTGTTGAACATACAGTATTTACACTGGTCAGAGCTGTTTTTGTGTATTGTCTTTTGTGTATTGTCGTTTGTGTAATGTCTTGTATTTTTTGTTTGCACTGTCTTTTTGTCTTGTGCACCAGGTTGCACAGATGCACTTTATGTGGCTAGGACTAACTTAATTAAGTCTTTATTCTGTCTTTGTTCTATGTAGCACCATGGTCCTGCTACACGTTGCACCTTGTCTCATTTCACTGTGTACTGCAACAGCTATATACGGTTCAAATGACAATAAAAGCTTCTTGACTTGACTTGAAGCTTCTTGACTTGAAATCTGTTTTTTCCTGCCAAATAACCAAATCTGTAGAAGATTCGATTCCCTTATGTATTAATACTTCCTAGTTGGCATAACAAACAGTGAGGATGTGAAGGGATAACTGAATATTAAAAAATAATCTAATATACAAGACTTGATAACATTTTAACCAACTATATTATTTAGTGCATAAAAAATCTATAAATTCATTTAACAATTAGAAGATAAATACCAAGGCTTCAAAATGCATGTAATGCTTAAAAACAAGTTATAAAAACAATATGACACAAATCAGAAAGAAAAAGAAAGAAAGCAAGGGTAGATCTGACACACTTTCTAAGGGCACTCAAGCTGCATTCGTACTTTTTACTAATCGGTTTTACGGCCATTTCATGTTGCCAGAGTCTGAGGAATGTAGGCCATTCAAAAAAAAAAAAAAAAAGCCAACGCCTTAGTATAGGGCAATGAACTATGAGGGTTATAGACAAAAAGAACAAGAAGGTTATGACTGTTTGTGGCACATGAAAAGCTAAAGCCAAGCCGTGCTATGAATCAATTTACCAAAAAGACACAGAAATGTCCAAATCTTACGTAATGTCTCACTCTTGCTGTAGCATAAAAGATTGAAGAACTACGCAAGTGTAGGTGAGGGCAGAAAGTCTGAGTGTGGAGTCGTGCAGCATTCAAAGGGGGGATCCCGCTCTAGGCGCTCGACCCTGTTCCTGCCAACATGACGCCACATAATCCTCACGCTTATTCCTGCACAAGCAAGGGTTACCAAGCGAACACTCAAACAAATCCTAGCTATTAGAATTGCTTGAAAACAGCACAGATAAAAAAATGGCAAACTTTCACTTTCCGCAAATAGAACAAGAAGCAACATAACAATATGTAAAATTAGAGAAAAGATGAAAGTCATCAGATAATGTAGGAGTCATTGACATTCAGGTGAAGCTGATATTATAGGATTAAAGGAAAAAGATGAATGAAAGAACAAACAAACGGATGTATGCACTCCAAGCGCTGATGTAATAATAATAATAATAATATTAATAATAATTATCATGACATCAATCTCTTAGCTCATGGTGTTCCTCAGGGGCCAATGTTGCCTGCTCCTTTATCATTATGTACATGCTGCACACAGCTCCTCTGTTGTACTGTGTTCTTGAATCTGATTGGTCAGAAGGTGTCTCACTTACAGTACATAAATTCCATCAAAACTATATATATATATATATATATATATATATATATATATATATATATATATATCGTCGCTGTCGGGCGGAAACCTCGTATGTCCAAATTTGGTAATTTCAAATTTTTTCACATATCGATGCTATTGGTCAGTCCCCACGTGGGTCTGTTATTTTTACAAGTTATTAACCAATCTAAAGTCTTGAAAATAGCTTGAGCGCAAATCTCATAACTCCATTGGACACTTCAACTGTCCACCTCTTATATTTCTCCTTAATAAGAGTCGCAACGAATCAACGTAAATGTCTTCAAAACACTGGGCTCAAAGAAAAAAAAATCTTGACCCCTGCTAGTTCTGGTGCTCGTCTGAGGACATGAATTTAGCGCAAGACAATCCACTGCAATGCGGACTAAACCCTGTGCACTGCAGATAAGGTACAGCGTTTTTTTAATTTCTTGAAAAATAGCGGTTTTGGAGATACGAGGATTCCGTCAGACAGCGACGATATATACATACATACATACATACATACACACACACACACACACACACACATATATATATATATATATATATATATATATATATATATATATATATATCGTCGCTATCGATGCATTCTATATATATATATATATATATATATATATATGCATATATATATATATATATATATATATATATAATTTTTTTCCTGTAGTTTCGCACCCTCTTGTACAGTGTCCTTAATCATTCTTTCACCATGTCAGCATTTACACCTGTTTTGTTTTCCCCCCATTTATGTGAAGCAACAGCCATTCAAGTCCCTGTGTATGTTGTTACTATAGAAACATGATTTGAATTCGAGCCAGTAAACAACACACTCTGACCAACATGACAACAAACCAAAAATTCTAACCTGAGAGAGAATCGGGGAGAAAGAACCGTGTGTGATTATAAAGAGGAAGAGACAAGTGAAAAGACAGACAGAGCGACTCTCTCTTCAAAAAGAAGACACATGCTGAAGTTTCAGAGTACGAGTTCGAGTTCATTGCCTTACTTGAGGTGATAACAAATCGTCTCACCTGGCACAAATTCACACAGAGCAGTCTCCGCAAATCAATAATAATAACTATACTGGCAGGGAACCAGATTGGGTTGAAAGGTCACTGGGTTCACAGGAGAGGACATCAATCCACTGACGAAGGGAAAAAGAAGGTTTAAAGCACTCTGTTGTCACACACTTCATTCTGAATCCAAGTCTCTTTGTCTTAATGTACTCTGTCTTGGCGCAGTTCAAGATCCTGTAGAACTGGGAAATGGATAGAAGTGTCTTATACTCTTTCTTGATTTTATGAATGTGAGTTCTATTTGGCTGTATTACAGATTATACAGCATGAGACAGAATTAATATATATAGAAAGATATATGTTAAGTGGAAATGCATTTCAATCTGCCCAACACACTGGACCTACAACTGCAGAAAACCACGCTGGGTTCGTGAGCAATCATCTTCATGTCAGTTTCCACCAGTTTGCCCAGTCTTCCCTGAGCGTTCTTAACATCAAGGTGTTTCCATTGACCGACCCGCCACTCAGAAAGTGATGTCTCTAGAAACGTCTGTATGTGACAATCCCAGCAGATCATCTGCTTTCTCGCACATCAACCATACCATGGTCACAAAATCACATTACGCATATACTCTCTCTTACGTAGGCAGAAACGAGCCTCGGAAATCTGCCTGCTTGTGTGAAGTCCATGTCAACACAAGGAAAACATTTAAAACTCCATAAAGTCACTGACTGATCTGGGAGCCCAGGAGCTTTGAGACACCAACGTTACTCACTGCACAACTGCTCAGCCATTAGTATATTTAATAATTAAGTTACAGTATAAATCAGTGTTAAATTTAGTACATTTAGTAAAGCTCTTATATAATATTCTGCATTTTCCTTAAAGTAACAGTTATTTATTTTTGGTAATCAATTGCTGTCAGTAACTTTAACAGTATTTCTTGATTATAAAGTCTGAAGCAATACCAACTGACAATGTTTGATTAAGAAGAAAAGTGAGCTTTGGTTCACAGAGCAGTGTAGGTTCTTGTCAAATTATGCTTCAATGCATCTCTCAGCCTTGGGCTAGGTCCAGAAATTCGCCTCTGACTTACTAATTAAGAGCACAACTAACTGCTAGGTGGTCATTTCCTGTGTATCACACTCACCCATAACCTCATAAAGGGATCATTTTTTGCACTATTAATTTACCTTATGACCTGACATCAAGTTTTCATATTCGCACACTTTCCGTCTTATTTTTATTTCAAGTGTGGTTTCACGTGAAACGATGACCATCTTAACTGGAAATGCTACGTGAAAGTGGAAGCAGATTTGGAACAAGCACGCTTGGTGGGAAGAGGTGTTTTGTTCCCGCACTGCTCCACAAGAGTCGATAGATTAATTAACAGTGACTTACCATACAAAGCGCTTTGAACCGAGTGTGTGTGTGTGTGCTGACCATAGCCACCGTGACGTGAAGACTTTGACCCCCACCCCCTTAAGCAGTCATTAGAATACGAGTTCTTGCTGGTGACAGGCCAAAATTGCAAAAAAGCTGCACGCACACACACACACACACACACACACACACACACACTCACACAACCCCAGGTTACTAACATTCTTCTAATGGACCCATGTTCTAGTCACTAAGTCACAGAGCACATTCTCAAGGCTAAGCAACGTAATGTTTCGTCTCAGGCCATGCTAGACATAACTGCACATATACACGACTGAAAGGAGTTTATAGTAACTGTGGAAAGTTGAACGTTAATCGCTTGATAAATGAGTATAAATTCTTATCACATCTGTGTAAAGGAAAAACGTCTTCATCTTTCTTTCACAACAGAATTGAATGGGTTTTGGGTAGAATTTGATACCTTTACTCTTTAAGTCCACATCCCATCCATCATCATTTAATGCACCACCTCCTAGAATCTACATGAGCAGCTAACTAACCTTCCATCATCATCACCATCATCATCATAATCACCATCATCATCATCATGCTACGTGGCCAGTTATGACAAGCATGCAAGAATAAACCATGAATAATGAATAATGTGCTGATTTATTCATTATAGGTTTATTGGAGGATTATTCTATTGTTATGATTATTATTATTATTATTATTATTATTATTATTATTATTATTATTATTATTACATGGTGATGGATTGGCTTTCACCAGGATGCATTCTGCATCCATAACAACCTTGAAATCTCTTCCCCATTACCAGGGCTCTCCATCATTAAAATGTAGCTCACAGATTTTATGCCATCTGATTTTATCATATTTTTCAGATGTTCTGGTGTCCAGATAAAGATAACTGTGTGTTTGTAACTTGTCTTGCATGTAAAAACAACCAATCAGTCTGTTTTTCATCCTCAGGTATGTAACTGTATTTGAAGACATGATGTAAACGACAGTGCATCCTTGTTTTCTTTCATCTGAATCCAGTTATATTTTTTCTTTATCTTTGTTGCTGACAGAAAAATCAAGCCGGAAACCACTTGCCAGCTTGAACAGTCATTTTTATCAGTTAGTACTTTAACACACTAAGGTGTTCTAATGAGTGTGTTAAAGCCTGAAGGCACAAATGGGGGTCATGAAATGCTGTGACTTAATGAGGAGTGTGAGGAAAGGAGCACATGCATACAACTGCTCATACAAACCTTACTTCTCTCAATTTCCGTTTTTTTTAAATGAGCACAGATTACTAGGCAAGCAAAAACACGACTGTGCAAAAAATAAAACAGGAGGCTATTATTATTATTATTATTATTATTATTATTATTATTATTATTATTATTTACTAAAATGTTAAAAATCCTTTAGACTGAAACATGTTCATTGTCTTTTCTTCCCTTTACGCGTGCGTCACAGCGCACCACGCGTAAAGGCGCACGAGCGTTACACGGACACGGACACACTTTGGAATATGCGGGAATACTTGTAAAAGCGCTTACGGTGATTGAGAAAATTGAGAAAAACGTCGGACCCACCTTTTTTAAACTCCTCGAGCATGGCGTCTAGCTTGGTGTCGTTGAAGACAAAGTGCAGCGGATGGCTGTAGAACTTGGTGACAGTCTTAAGCGGCGTGCAGTCGTCCGGGTCCACGAAAGCCAGGTCCTTTACCAAGAGCATGTCAATGATGTTGGAGCGCTCCTCCTCGTACACGGGGATGCGCGTGTAGCCGCTCTCCATGATCTCGCTCACCGTAGCGAAGTCGAGCACGGCATCAGCCGCCAGCATGAAGCAGTCACGCAGCGGCGTCATCACGTCCTCCACGGTCTTGGTGCGCAGCTCGAGCGCGCCCTGGATGATGTTCAGCTCCTCCTTGACCAGGTCGTTGTAGGGGTCGGTGACGCGCAGCATCTCGAGCAGCTTCTCGCGGTTGTACACGGTGCCGATCTCCTGACCGAGGAGGTAGTCGAGCAGCTTGCTGACAGGGTACGAGGCGGGAAACGTGAGCAGCATGAAGAACTTGGTGAGAAAGATGGTGTTGGCGCCTACGGCGAGCCCGTGGCGTGAGCATATGGCCTGAGGCACAATCTCACCGAAAATCACGATACCGATTGTGGACATGACCACGGCGATCAGGCCGTTTCCGGCGATGTCATCCAGCAGGATGGTGAGAGTGGTGTTCACGAGCACGTTTCCTAACAGCAGCGAGCACAACAGGTAGTTCCCCTGGCTGCGCACCGGTTCTATTTTACGCGCGTAGTTTTTCTCGCGCTCGGTGCCGCAGTTCTGCACGATCTGCAGCTCCATCGGGTCGAGCGCCATAAGTCCCAGGTTTAAGCCGCTGAACATACCGGAAAGGCAGAGCAGCATGGAGATGAAGATCACCTGGAGCCAAAAGGGGAGCAGAAACTTCCTTTCCTCCACCACGATAACTTTGGTGTCATCACCTTCATGATATATCCACGTGCTTTCTGTCCACGGGTCATGCGTGCCAGCAGGCGTAGATGTGGCGATGCACAAGTAGTACGCTTTGCTCCTCTCAGTCTTCCTCAAAGGTTTAACATCAATCTCTACGACCCCGGACGTCTTGCGACTCAACACGATGTTCGGTAAGATCAAAATGTCCGATGTCCTGATGCCGCACGGGTGCAAACCTGACGTTTCCTCGTGGCTCTTGTTGTCGCCGTTGGAGAGGTCGAGGCTGGCGACGGCGCGACTCCGCTCATGCTCCGTGAACGCGATCTTGGACCACGTCTCGTTGTTGATGTTGTGCCCGTACACGCGCAACTTGACCCGTGAGCGCTCGCTCACCCGTAGATAGCCCCGGTCCATGAACGAAATGTCGTCTGTGTCCTCCAGGCGCAAGCCGATGATGACGGTCTCCTCTCCCCCGCCTTCTTTGGCGCGCGTCGGCGCAATTAAGCAGACGGTTAAGAGAATCAGAGTCGCGGTCCGGACCGGGACAAGTGACGCCATTTTTGCAGCCACCGACGGCTCTGCCATGTTGACAAACCGCTTGAATGAAAATGGCTTTAAAAAAAAAAAGCAAAAGAAAAAGTCAGAGCCAATCGGAGTGCGGCTTCATCTCAGCTGCATATTAGCCTCGGCTCAGCAGCTGCTTGGCTCCACAACTCGGTAAAAACTGACTCCACTTCAGCGCAAACTCGTGCCTCTTCTCCAAGTCCCGGTTACAGGCGACTCAGACCACCAGTCAGTGCTGAGGGGTGGAGAGTTGACGGTTAGAACGGCCAATCAAAAGCCGACAATCAGGACCGCTACATGCAAATGAGCTCGGGCTGAAGTTTCCGCGTGACTTTATTTGTCGTTAATTAACAGGTTCGTGACAGCATCCTGAGATTGTTAATGCATTTATAAGGTGCACAATTAAGGAACAGCGGAATTTTATCACCACAAAGCCGTGTTTAACTACTTCGTATTCTAATATTCAATCAGAAATAGGTCAGAATTTTATATTGCATTTATTTATTTATTTGTTTGTTTATTTTCTCTGGTTTGCCTTCATTAGCCAGTTTCACTGTAGGATATGCTGCTGATATACTGGTGATATACTGGTGATTCGCTGATATACTGGTGATATACTGGTGATTCGCTGATATACTGGTGATTCGCTGATATACTGGTGATATACTGGTGATTCGCTGATATACTGGTGATTCGCTGATATACTGGTGATTCACTGATATACTGGTGATATACTGGTGATTTGCTGATATACTGGTGATATACTGGTGATTCACTGTTATACTGGTGATTCGCTGATATACTGGTGATATACTGGTGATTCGCTGATATACTGGTAATTCACTGATATACTGGTGATATACTGGTGATTCGCTGATATACTGGTGATATACTGGTGATTTGCTGATATACTGGTGATATACTGGTGATTCGCTGATATACTGGTGATATACTGGTGATTCGCTGATATACTGGTGATTCACTGATATACTGGTGATATACTGGTGATTCGCTGATATACTGGTGATATACTGGTGATTCGCTGATATACTGGTGATATACTGGTGATTCGCTGATATACTGGTGATTCACTGATATACTGGTGATATACTGGTGATTCGCTGATATACTGGTGATATACTGGTGATTCGCTGATATACTGGTGATATACTGGTGATTCGCTGATATACTGGTGATATGCTGGTGATTCGCTGATATACTGGTGATATGCTGGTGATATACTTTTGATTCGCTGATATACTGGTATTGTGCTTAACTGTCTCCCTTTTCTTTGACTTCTGAGTGCTGAAAAGTAATGCATACCTTCACGACAAAAACTACATCTCTCACCTACCCTATGATATACACCAAATCAACCAACATGCACATGTTACAGATCACTTCTACAGGAAACTACCAACGTTATAAAATGCCTTAAAATGAACAACCTGTAGAAGTAGAAGTGACCTGTTTCACATAAAAATGTGAGAGTAACCCCTTTAACTATCAATAACATTTAAATGTCTACATTAATAGCCAGAAATCTTTCTATACCTGATCTCTGAACCCTTTGAAAACTCTGGGTAAATTATTCATAGGCCCAGATGTTTTTAGAGTTATTAATGTTTGTAATTAAACATGTTCAATTCAAGGGGTTTCTCATACAGACTAACAGCTATTAAAACTCTATAATAAATATAAGACCTTACATAATGGGGATCATTGCTATAATAATTGTCACTACAGTAAATAAATAAATAAATAAAAGTTTTAGAACCAGTGGATTAGAATTAAATTAAGTTTATACTGTACATTTGCACTATGTGGGTATCATTTATTTATATATTTTATTTAGATGAATTAAATTTTTCTTACAGCATCGTTTGAAATGTTACATGAATGCACATTACATGAACACACGTTACTGCATGCGTTATTATATTATTACATACGCATTATTTTCTTAATCCTTTTCCTTATATGAATCTTTTGATTCAGGTTATTTTATTCAACAATTTACAGATTAATACTTTGATTAATTTGCTGTGCTTTCACTTGCAGCATGACTCCTGAGGGCCACAGCACAGCCCTGTGGATGAAGCCACACTCGCACTTCCCAGCTGCTCTGCTAGTTCAAATGGGCTCACAGGCATGACCTGAGGGAAGAAGAGGAGTCATAACTCAGTGGAACAATTGCATATATAAAGTCATAGCTTTTTTAGGAGTTCAACAAACTCAGTAGTTTAACAGTAGTGCAATAAACAGTACTCTGGAAAAGTACAGAGAGAGTACTGAATGAGTACTCATTAACGCCGTGTCCTTGGTTTGATTGGTTGGGGGTGTGTTTATGATTCCTCTTGTAGAATGTTATGGGTGATCAAGAATCAGCACAAACATACTGTAGGTACAGATTTAAGATTTACTAATGATAAGTCTCACAATTGTACATTGTGAAAATCTTTTCTCTTCTACTAATGAAACATGCATGATAAGAGCTCAGAGATTATGTAGCTGTTTATCTGATGTTTATCTTATCAGTGTGACCTGGGAACACGAATTCTACAAGGACCAAATAGCCATAAAACAATGCTGCAGCTTTTGAGTGACGTTCTTGAGTGGTACGTGAGCCCATCAGCATCAACAACTTCATTGTCTTAGCACTACAGAACAAATAGTGAAGGAAGGATGTTACTTTGATGTTGAGCGCAGTGTATCACTTTAATGTTCGTGAGCTCTGTTTTGGTTTAACTGCACAAGATGACGATGTGATAAAAAAAAACTTTTTTTTAAAAAACTAATTTTACTTTGAATTATAAGCAATTTATGTTGCAATAATTTATTTATTTTGTTTAAATTGAAATATTTATCAGGTGTCAAGTGAATATGGTGTTCATTGGTTGGTTGTGGACTTTTGTTATTTACATGAGAAGACTGCCACATTGGAGTCGTATAAGTTAAAAAAAGTGACGCTTTAAGAATTGTGGTTAAGGTGTTGGCCTACCGATAAGAAGGTTGCGAGTTCGAATCCCAGGTGTACAGTACTAAGTCGCCTCTGCTGGGCCCCTGAGCAAGGCCCTTAACCCTCAATTACTCAGTCGTATAAAATGAAACGCTCCAGATAAAAGCACTGGCCAAATGCCATAAATGTAAATGTAAATACTGACGTGTGAGTCATTCTGGGTGAAGTTCTTCTTCAATGTCATGAGTTTGTCATTTCAGACACCTGCTACATCATATCTCTGATGCTAAAACTGAGGGAACGATACTGTCTGTTATAGAACAGGATAAAAGTTTTGTTTATGTGTTGCTATAAATAGGCCCAAAATCCAAATGGTGGTTTCTTATGTCTAAATGAGCATAGTGGCCATGAGCCGTTCCGATAAGGTGGCATTCCTTCATTAGAAGGTTATTAATGCATCTGTAGTGTTAAGCAGTGAGGCAGCTGTTTGGCCTTGGAGAGTATGTGGTGCTTTTGGGTCACCAGTAAAGTAACAATGAACATAACAAATATGTCCATATAAAAGGACAGACATAACAGTCTACAGTGATTTTTTACAGGGCCATCAAGACACAATCATGTTTTACTGAGCGACAGGACAGACGCATGGGTGTGTTTTTTGGTATTACTAAGAAAATTAACATAATAATTACATTTATTTTGTAACATACTTCAATTAAAGTAATTTATGCTTTTTTTTCTTTTTCTGTTACTCACTCATCTGTACAAACCTTGGGTTTGGCCAGGCATGATCCTGATTTTGTGCTGCTCTGTGCTGGAGTCTGGAAAGTGAATTCTTCAGCAAACCTGGAGTTCTTCAAGATGTTGGCCACATCTCTGTCCACCTCCATCACCTCATTCACCTGCGCAACATATTATTCTGTAACTACAATTCTGTACGCGCCTGCACGATACTGTAGTGAAACTTGCATATTGATACGGTATTAGATATGCATGATGAAGCAGGATGTATTACTGTATGTGTATCTTTTCACTTTTTCAAGTATTTCATACCTTAAATGTAAACTGAGCATCAAACTCAAATTTCTCTTCTAATCCTGTAATGTTTCCATCGTACATTACAAGACAGCGATCCTTCTCAGAACTCTTTGGTAACTTGAAGAGACGGTACGTAGCAGAGACAAACTTGTAGTCAGCTAGATTCAAAACAAACACAGTGATAGTGTTGCCAAAAATGAGCTTCAAAGAAAGCGATTCTGTTAATACAGAGAACATGATTAAATGAGGACATGAAGATAATTGGTGTGAGGGTAGAGGATGCAGAGGATAGAGTTAGGTAGAAACAGATGATTCAATGTGGTAACCCTTAACAGGTAAAGCCGGAAGTAGAAGAAAAAATTTCAACGAATAAAGCACAATATCTTAGAATGAAAAGGCCAGTTTAAAACTATAACCCCTTTACCTAGAAGTTTCTCGAGCTTCTCGTTGCCTACAGAAATGACACTAGCTGTGACCAGTCGGGGTTTACAGAACCCAACTTCCTCTGCCAGTCGCACGAGATCCTCCCACCAAAGAGCTCCACTCAGACACTCACCTGAGGCAGGAAAATTATTATAATGTCATTCTACATGACATTATGAAATGCACAGAAATCTATTCCTCTTACCAAGAAGATCATATTCTTCTAGAATGAATTTCGGTTATTTGTCAAAAGTTAAATTGTCATAAATCCAAAAATGTCATTTAGGTTTGAACGACAACAGCTTTAAAAATGTCCCGAACTGAGATGTAACTCCTGCTTTCCCTGTATTCATAATGACACCTTTGTTGTTTCTGCAATGACTGCCAAATAAATCTTGACCCATAAATGAATACCATAATAATTTACATTAATGTTACCGAAATGAATTAGCGTGAACATGTGTATTTCAACTTTAATACACAAGAAAAGTGTATTCATTGGTTGTATTGAATAATAAACTGAATAAACCAAAGAACAGTCATTTTGTTTTAACACATTACCCCTTGTTTATACCAACACTAAGAAGAAACAGCAAAAAATAACAAACTGACTAAAATACAGAAATGTATGCATTTGTGCTGTATCTAGACTCTTAAGATCAAAGATTAAATCAATATTTCTGTGGAGAAAGTTTCTCAATTTTAGTGTCACAGCTGCTTAACTTGTTAGATTAGATGATTAGCAGCCTGAGAAGGGTTTTTCAATACTTTCTGGACCAGTGCTTTTAAACACAAGCCCTTGCCTTTATGTCGAAGCATACACGCTAGCAAAATCCAGACCCAAGACTGAAAAGCAGGTTTTAATATTTACAACAGAACACCAGAGATGTTGCTGCATCAGTCAATGCAGGTATATTTCATTACCATTTAAAAAAAACATAATTTAATACATTTGATATCTTATTTGTTTATCCATGGTACGTTTAACATACGATATTGTGACGCTAGCACATGCAGTAAGCTGTTATGTACAGGAATATTAATGTAATTACATTCAGGGTCCACAAACTTCTCAATATGTGAAGCTGCTATACTGTATCCGACATAAAATATGAGATTTGAACAATTCTCTCACCCCACAAAACTCTGTTGGCTCTAAGAGATTCTGAAATCGGGGCATCGCTGTAAACATCACTGAAATACAGCTCTCCCCCTTCCTGAAAAGCAAACAGAAAAATATTTAGACGTTTCACATTTTAGATCTCTACTGGAACTCTACTGCACCAGACTACATTAAAAGTATTATATTTATTCATGTTTTTGATATGCTTGAGAGAAAGTACCTTCAAGACCTGGTAAGCCTCTCTCAGAACTCTAGCCTTGTCAGGTGAAAGGTTCACAACACAATTTGATCTGGCAAAGAAATCCCAATGTCATGGCTTTATAATAGCTAGTAATAACACACCATTTATTAGTATGTACATTTTCCTGAAAGTTTTTGCTCAGATCACAAAAAAAGTAGAAATATTTCCCAGGTAAAACAATTTTCCCTAGTTAAACAACACTTTTAAATGTACAATAAATTAAACAATAAATCAAATGCTTATTTATTTATTTTTTTATTTTGTGTCTGGACAAAAAAAATCAACTGACTTTATCAAAATCTACACATCGCTGAGGTAAATGAAGTTCATCACTTACTTGAAAAAAAAAACATCAATTAAAGTTAAAAAATATTTTCTCTGTGTATTCTTCACATATGAACATAAATTCAGCTCCAGAATTATTGGCACCCTTGATAACAGTTCGGTGTATAAATATGAGTTAATTCCACACACTTTATTTCATCGGCTTTATGTAGATGTATGTAAATGTCTTACATGATTATGTCATAAGAGTTCTCCTCCAGCCCTGCTTCCCTCAGCTCCTCGATGTATCCTTGAACAAAGTCAACATTTGGCTTCTTATATCCAAACCTCTCCATGTGATAGTCGATATATTTCCTAGCAACCTCAAGCTATAAAACAGTATAAAAGTCTAATGTTAGTGCCGTCTGTTCAAACAGAACCGGATGTTCCACAACTGTCATGTATTCTTTATTTCTACTACATCGTTGTTAAATTCTGCTAAATTCGTTGGTCAGAATGTGATGATTAATTTTTGATAACATCAGCTCTGACAGTAGTTGCAAGACAAATCAGTTTGTTGTTCAGCCATGTGGTTGCGTGCTAACACACACCTTTGATATCATCAACCAGACCCACCTGATCTTCTGTCATATCGAGTCCAGTGATGTGTCCGTTCTTGCCCACCAACTGACTGAGCACGTAGCAGTCACGTCCACTTCCGCAACCGAGATCCAAAATCCTGCAGCCCTCCACACACTCAGGAACAACCAAACCACAGCCATAGAACCTGAGAGAAAAGAGACAGAGTCACTTAGCTTACCAGCAGGGGGATCCCAAAGACTGCTCATAAGTCAGTATGTTTACAACATAGTCATATGTGCTGCCTGAGTCACCTCAGACTTGCTCATTGGGGATAAATACATACACATTGTGAACTATATATATCTAATAATAATCTTGAATTTTTTATTATATTAATTCTTTATATTATTCCTTATGTTTACCTTCTGTTCTATGTTTATATTCTGTAAAGCTGCTTTGAGACAATGTCTATTGTAAAAAGCGATATACAACTTGAATTGAAAACTTGGATTGATAACGGAGAGGTACAATGGTATAAAACATGAATAGTTGTGTGACACTGTCCTGTGGGATGGAATTAGTCATACTGTGCATTCCTAATAAGAACAGGCCTACTGGGCATTTTAAATAAAATACAACGACAATTACATAGCCTTCATGAGCCAACCTTTGATATAAAGTAGACACTATATACATAATTTCTACCAAGAAATCTCTAGAAGGCAGAGAGAAAAAAGAAACTGATCATTAAACCCATCAGTGGATAAAAAAGGAAACAGAAAGTAAAAACTAACAAAGACACCACAATCCCATCAAGTTGGCTTTAAGTGGCTTACAAGACTGAGTCAAAATCCTCTGATAAAGCCAAAGGAAAAGTAATCGCGATGACAAGGAAGTGTGCATCTCTGTCCGTTCTCTTTAAAGAATTATCTTCAAGATAAAACAAAGCAATTAAAAATCATACAATTAAAGCCTATAGCTAATGATACACTGTAGATGATAGCACCTCTGTATTTAATATTTACAGTTAGGCTTATTTAAAGTTAGGCTTTAATTACATACTATACTTATTATAAACAACCTACTACATTTAAAATGTATCGTCTTCAAAGCTATAACACAAGTTCAGCTTAATATGTTAAGAATACGGTTTACAAGTATACAGAGTTTGCTGTTACTTTGCTAAGACATCTGGGTGAACCTCAGTCAGAGCTTTCCTAATGAAGTCAGGGATGGGTTTGGCAGACGGGACACAAGCATTGCTCTTCAAATCAGAACTCTGCTTCAGAATTTTCCCATAGTATTCCTGTAACACAAATTCAACATGAAAGACACTGCAATATTTGTTGTAAGGGACAGGATTTACATAAAAAAGCCAAACCTACAAAAAGCAATTTTATAACATATTCCATATTTTCAAATTTTTAATAAAGTCCCCCAAAACAGTTAACTTACTCTATTTTACTCCATTACTCTGAATAAGCTATACTGGAATGTATTATATCATGATACCTGTTTTCAAGAAATGCAATATTTAAAAAATATATATTATTTTTATCAGTTCAGAATTTTTTATTTTTTATTTTTTTTTATATATAGCACACGTTATACAACAGACGTTGCCCAAGGTGCTTCACAAGCAGTCGTATAAAACACTTAATTTAAAAATTACATGCAAACAACAATACAGTATAAGAAAAATAAAAAACAAGCAGACATTAAAACAAAAGAAAGCTACCCTATCACTAGCAAAAACACAACGGCCAAGCCACCTCAGACCGCCCCCCATGCTACATCTAATAAATGGGTTTTGTATGTTTTGCAAGCAAGCCAGAGCTTTTTTATCAATCCCAACATACAGAGAATTACAATAGTCCATTTTAACACTCAATGACAAGCTGCATTGTTACAGGTCCAGGTCCATGGACATTATTTATGACAAAATACATATTACTCATATCATGCTTCCTAAAACCCTCATGATGTCGTGCAGCTTTGTTTTTATATTTTATATACCCAATTTTTCCATATTTGGTCCAATTCCCACATTTTTATGTCTCTGTTTATTTCATAACAAATACCCATACAAGAATGTGCTTACATGTTAAGATCACAATACACCATGATCTCTTGATCTCCTGGAACATGGAATCCGGACAAACCTGGATAATCGCCCCACTTTAGAGGCCTATTACGAGAAGTCTACTACATAATATGTGTGATATATGTATTAATATGTATTTTGGGAAATCATTTAGTGCAGTCTAATAAGGAAATAATTAGCGCTGTATCAAGCTATTATTAATCCAAACCAGCAAAAACAATACAGTTCAAGGTTCTAATTGGTTTTGCTGTTTTTTCCCCCATAGATTTTCAATAGAATTGCCTTTGGACCCAAACATACCTTAACATTGTCATGAATATGTTCAGCAGCTGGTTGACTGTAAAAAACAAAACATGTTACAGGCATTAATCAATTAAACGGTTATATTGTCAGCTGAACTTTTCACACACACACATAAATCTAATAAAATTATATTAATATTAAATTATATTAATTTTCTGTTGTTCAAATGAACAAATCTCTAGGCTTCACGATACTCTAAACTGTTCATCCATATGTTTGTATATCACAGATTTATATTTAATTATTACACAAACTGAACAAATAGTGATGAACACAGCGGTCAGGAAAGGTGGTGTTGATAAAAGTGGCATGTAACAGAAAAGCATGATAGGATAAAGGCTTTCAATAGTTAATGTCTGTGAATAACAGTGTACCAATAGGTTAATTATTGCCTTGTAATGCTTATGTAACAGGACAGGTTTATGACCTGAAACAAGAACAAATAATACACACAATAATATGTAATTAAACCCACAAGTTACAGTATTGTTAATAAAATGTAACCTTTTAGGAAACTAATGCCAGACTTTAGGAGTTCTCAGTTTCTCTTATTATTTAGCAGGCTTTTATTTAAGCTTCCTTCCTACTACACAACCAGCTGTCTTTAAAGAACCAAAATACAAATTTCTGACCTAAAATAATATATAAACGTTCCTTGAATTTACAATTAATAACCTCGTGCTTTGGATATAATTGTATTCAGTGTTTCCGACTTGATTTATTTAGTCTTAAAGTATCTTTTACAATATAATACATTTGTTTAACCGTCTCATACAGTATCTTGTATGTATCTCTAACTTAAAAGAGTATCTTCAGTTGTACACATGCTACAGTATATTAAAGCTTAAATTAGCTTATATTGACCTACCTGTGTACTCCTTCCATTTTCTCCACCTGAGTCGACTCTCAAACCGAACTGATACCTAAACCGAAACCATTCTGCCGCGTAATCTAATTCCCTGATTCCCTGAACCGATTCTCACAATCCTCGTTCACACACAAATGGCTGAATCCCAAATGTCCAGAAACCCCAATTATGTAGCACTGCTAAAGAGACATATTTCTCCCCACTGGAAGCGGAAGTAAAATTCACGAAAACATTTACCGCAGAAAGCAGAAAGGTGGCGCAAATCTGCCTGCATTAGCCCTTAATATATAATATAATATATATGTGTATATATATATATATATATATATATATATATATATATATATATATATATATATATATATATATATATATATATATATATATATAGAGAGAGAGAGAGAGAGAGAGAGAGAGAGAAATAAATAGTTCTTGTGTAATTAATTCGAGATCACACGTGAAGAACATGAACACTTTATCTCCTGAAATCGCACGTGGTCACTTACATGCCAACACGTTCATGTCAACAATGAATGAATAAGTAAATAAATAAATAAATAGTGAGAAAACAACACAGAAACATAATCCCCATCTGTCTGATATGCAATATTATAATTAGATAATATTATAAGTATAGCACTTCTGCCATACAAGATATATATATTTAAAGATGTGAGAATGGTGGGTAGAATGGATGATGAAGGAAGTGAATGGTTAACTAGATAAACCTTATCAATGCTATTCAACTTCAAAACTCTCATATTCCCATACAATATATTGCTCTCATATTCCCAATACAAAAGAAAAGTGAGATTAAGGCTACAAATACCAGAAAACATAGAGCTAAGAGAAAAAGACAAAGAGAAGCAAAAAAGAAGAGAATAGAAAAAGCAGCAGAAGAAATAAAATAACTGTTGAATAAAATAAAGAATATGAAGCTTCAGGAATGAAGACATCAATGGATGAAAAAGGATCAGATGCTGTACCTAGAGAGCTGGAAGAAGATGATTCCAAGATTCCAAAAGTTCAGAAGATTATAATGAATTATGTTTTATTATGTTTCATTTTCAGAAGTTCAGAAGAAAACTGAATTGGTTTTCTTTTTCTTATGTTCATGTATTCTGCTATAATAGAATTGATAAAATTAATAATAAAATTGCTTGAGAAGTTGAGACATTGAGAAATGTTTGGGAGACGAGATTTTGGCTGTCGAGAAAGCCCAAGGGGGTTTTCGACAACAAAATCCTACTGGCAACAGTAATAATACAGAATGTATAAAAGCTTGTCTTGAATTACATTGTGTGTGCATTCTAGTGTAGACAGCCTCAGTGCATGTTATACTCTGTGTGCATCATAGAACAAACACAAGCTTACACTTGGAGAGTGTTTCTTGGTTTGTTATCATCTTTGCATCTTAATTAATTTTACTTATTCTAATACTGTTTGATTATTTGAAGATTTTATTTGTAATTTTCTTTTTATTTTACTTTACATATATGACACACATATATCTGTATTACACTACTTTTAATAAAAAACAAGGCCTCACTTGAGGCCATCCTGAAAAGACAAGAAGGTCTAAGTCTGCCTCCTTCATTTAAAGATTCAAACAATAGATTAGGTAGAAGAACTTGAAGAGGATCCTTTGTTAGAAGATCGAGGGACTTCGAAGGTCACCTGCGTTCAAGGTAAGACCAACTCTGATAGTTGATCTTGTGTTTTCAACACTAACCCGTGCAAACTAGGACACATCCTTTAGTGGGAGTGTGGAAGGGTCTCCTATGCAATCTGAAAACATGTGGCACTAAGGGACACGTACATCAGTATAAATTACTTCAATATATACTGTATGTATATAGATTTTTTTTAAAAATAACAAATGCATTAATATGGAATGAAAGCAATTTGCTTTGCGGTTGAAATAAATCAACCCTTCTAACTAACCTGAATGGACTAATGGAATAAAGTTGTCATTACAGTATGCACCAGATTGTATACTTTATGAGTATATGACTGCTCAATTTAGATAACAGCATTCATATTTGTCAAGTTAAGCCTTAAACACGGAATATCTTTTACTTATTTATCTTTTTTTTTTTTTAGGTTTTTTCCCTATGGATGTTTGTTTTAATCAGGTGCTATTAGGACATGTTTACACTATGAAGTGTTTTATTTGTGTTCTAATGTTCTAATCAGACACCTTTTTTCTACTTCCTTAAAGTAGCTGTTATTGTCCCGAATGTTCTTTATTCTCCACAGACTGATAATCAGATGTTGGATACACAACCTGACACTGACATGGCACAGCAAAGAGGATCCACACTGTTCAGGAGATGGCTGTTTGTCTTACTTATTAATAGTCAAGGTAAGAGCTTAGACATGCAAATTCATTCTTACAATTTGTACCACAGCACAACTTCACACTTGAGTTCTTGATTCTGATCTGATCTGGTTAGGAGGTGTTGATTAATATACAGTACTTTCTAACAACAGCTCTGGCAGTAATTCACAATAATCCATTATTCTTTTTCTATTGACAACTTTGCACATGGAGTTGTATGATACACACCCTATATAAGTGGATTAGAAATATGTAAATGTGCAATTGTTGATATTATACTTTTTTTTTTAAGTTGACTTTTTCTGGAAAGAGTTTTTCCAGAATTTATTGATATAGCAAGGTTTTCAGTAGAGAGAACATTACTTAATTAATTAATTAATTTATTGAGTGAATATTTTTTATTCTATTTATTTAATTATTTACAACTTATTGGTCTTATTCACTCCAAGAGAGAGAAAATAATATTGATAGCTGTTTATAGCTCTAACATTAGATCTTTCAAGTATTGTACATTTCTAGACTCTAGTGCATGACAGCATTTTTAATTGATTTAAAGATCATTTTATTTTGTCCTTTAACCTCAGAATTGAAAAACCAGCTGCACCGAGAAAAAGTTCTGTGCTATTATATATGTGACCAAATTATGTGTTCCTTTGTCTTTTTCCATATATTGCAAACATTTTTGCACATTTCATATATATTTTCTTCATCAAATGATGATCATGATCGTTCTGGTCATTACATATTTAAGACATGAATACTAACAGCTGTTTGGAAACACTTATATTATGGAATATTTTAGGTATAATGTATTATCTTTTTTCATTGACATGGACAATTGACTTGACATTTAGAAAAAATTATATATAAAACAACATGCGATGTTAGCTAAAAACTCTGTTTATGTCTTAAATAATTTATGCATGAAAGATTTAATGAAATCAATACAGTGAGTTCCTATTAAGTAATAAGAAAAAAAGACATGGTGCTGTTATAGTAAACATTGACATTTGTATTATTCCTTACCTGACTTGGAATATTTTCCTTTAACAGCAAGTCTTTCATTCTATACATAATACATTGCTTTTTATATCTATTAACAGTTACACTTTTATAGATAAAGTATTTACCATGAAGCAAACAGTCAGTGATTTTTTGTAATATTTCTAGTTCCCTCTGTTGGATGCCAGAAGACGTCGAATGTACCATCAATTAATTGCACTAATAATAATAATAATACCCAATCCCTGTATGCTGAAATTAACACAGTTCTCTGGAGTAAAAAAATGCGACCTGTTACACACCCAAGTGAGGTTCTAACTGTTAAACTGGGGTTAAGTGTTGCTGGTATCCTGGGCGTGGTGAGCACCTTATATATATATATATATATATATATATATATATATATATATATATATATATATATATATATATATATATATATATATATCTCATTTCATTCTATTATCTTAAGACATTATATGACCAAAATGATGTTGGCACCTGAGCACCTGAACACACCTACTGTATATGTGGTTATTCCCCAAACTGCTGCTACAAAATAGGAAGCATACAATTGTATAGTTGAATTGCATATCTAATGGAAAGCCGTCCCAGAAGCATGGAGCTTATTATAACAGCAAACAAGGACCAAATCAGTTAAGGCAGAAGTGGCTAAAGTGTTTAAAGCTCTGGGATGTTGATCAGAAGCTCAGGGTTCAAGCACCGGCACTACCAAGCTGCCATTATTGGCCAGTTGAGCATTTAACCCTCCCTGCTCCCGTCCTCCTTTTCATTCATTAATGATTTTGGGATTGTTTTGAATACTCAGGTGTCCACAAAATTTTTGGCCATATAATATAATGTATATTTTCTTAATATTGACTTCATTTTCCTTGTCATTTCCTTTTTTGCAGGATGAAAAGAAGCAGGTCACGACAGCATTTATTATAATAACCATGGTAAGTTTCACAGCATTTTTGTCATGTCATTGTTCTGTTCCTTGCTTGTTCTCCAACATTTTTGAACAACGCATGATTGAACTTTTTCAAGGACTGGATGGTGCCATTTCTGAGCTGGAACAAGGCTGAATGTGGATTTGAAAATATTTCATACCCAGCGTCTGAGCTGTGGCTGCTGAGTATACAAATAGCTGAGCAGTGAGTCTACTTCCCTTTCTGGATAATGTATTCATATAGGATAAAAAAGGTGGCAGAAAGAACCTGAATAAAAAGATTATATTACACAAATGACGCTTAAGTTAAGATGTTTCTAAAGCTTATGCACCTCAAGTTTTTTTGTTGTTAGGAACCTCTATAAGATAAATTACATGGACTCTGAGTCTGATATATACTCTTTAATGACATTGCAGCATGGATGAAGAAATAAACATTGACATCCCCTACCTTTAGCTCAATTACACCGGCCAGGTTCATCTCGTTCAACTCAAAAGAGTTGTTGCCTCGTGTCAAATGGACATCTACAAGTTTCCTTTTGATGCCTAGAACTGCTCACTTACTTTCCATTCCTTCTTGCATGAAGGTAACGTTTTAGAAGTGTTTTCTTTAGTAAACATTTATTTAAATGGGGCACTTGTTTATGGTGACTGTAAAATATCACTAGTGATGAAGGACTGGCATGCTTACAGAAGATGAATGTCTAATTGAATGAATGAATGAATATATTTTAAATGATCGTCTTTCAGAAAATGAACTGAAGCTGATGTCTAAATCGGCCACGTTTATTTTTGACTCATCCGTTCACTCTGACTCGGGATGGAGATTTGTTAACATAACAGACCTTGTTTCTGCTACTACGTTTACCAGCAAAAGGACGTTTTCTGCTGTTAAATATGGTGTAAGTGAATCCACCAGTGTGCCTTTTTTTCATCACTTCTGTTTTTAATTCACTTGACTTAGAAGACAAGAAAAATTGACTAAAGCAATGCATCTCTTTTGGTTGTTTGTGTTAATGGGACAGATATTCCTTAAACGTGAGGCCATTCTCTACGTATTGAACCTCCTGGTCCCGAGTTGCTTCCTGAGTCTGTTGGACCTGTTCAGCTTCTTCCTGTCTTCTCAAAATGTTGATCGCTCTGCTTTCAAAATGACTCTCATCCTGGGCTATACTGTCTTTCTTCTCATCACTAATGACCTCCTGCCTGATAGCTCCTCACACACGGCCCTTATAAGTATGTTGCTGTTGCACAATGAGAAATTATAATATATAAAAATATGTAGCTTACTATTAGTTGTCTGACAGAATTCTAACCAATAAGTGGCTTAAAGTACAATCACATCTTATAGCCCACGACTCTTTTCCTTCGTAGATGTATTTTTCTCTCTCAGCTTGGCGCTCATGGTGGCCAGCCTTTTGGAATCGATGTTCATTGTTAACCTAAGTAACAACTCAAAACATTACCCCAAAGTACCCCGGTGGCTCCGCGTCCTCGTACTGGACTTCCTTGCTCACCTCCTGTTCATGTCCCCTAAACTTCCTGCTGCTCCGGTCACAGTGACTTTTAACCCACATGCGAAGGGTAAGAGCAGTTCAAAGCATATATAATCAGCAACACTGTGATGAAGATATATGTTACATTTAATCTGCAAAATAAATAGTCCATGCTATCACTAACAGTAGCTTCAAACTCTCATTCCCTTACTAGCCTCTGTTTTGAACCTATTGAGATTAATTGAGACTTACGAGGCTTTCATTTTGACTGCGATAAAGATATTGAAGATCTTCCATAAATATAAAATAAATATAAATATAAAATAAAGTTCACGTGACCACAGTGACATTAACAAATTATTTTATCTTTGCTAAAGAGCTACACAAATGTTTATTCTTTGGTTTCGATTCCACAATTTCATCCAAATTAGCTATTACTATAGAACCGAGAAGATGAGAGTAAGCACATCAACATAGTAGAAAATAAACATTTCCAGGTAAATTAGAGATGAGAATCAAATAGCACTGAAGTATAAAGTAAATTGTACAACAGTGCTGTTAAATTCTTCTTCATAATTGATTTAAAAATGTGTTTACTAATTTTCATTCCATTGATTATTTTCCTATAACTGGATGCACCATTTAATTACTATATACATGGCATTAATATATTATCATCCTAAATGAATGATTCTAGAATTTCCTAGCTGATTTACCATAACATAACTTAGTTCCAGATTAAAACGCTTGCTAACATGTTAGAACTTTCATAGCTCGACTGATGTATCGTATTCTTTATGTCACCAGTGAGGCTGGACATGTCAGGTGAAGCAACGATTCCTGCTGAGGCTGAAGAAAGGGAGAAGATGGAGGGTGCAGCCGTGGTGGATGAGCTGAAGAAAGTGGCCCGAGACGTACTGGCCATTCGACTAAGATTGGAAGAACATCTGAGCCCCAAAGAGAACGAATGGAAGCTGATTGCGGATGTTATCGATCGCCTCCTGTTTCGTTTTTACCTCCTCTTTGTGATTGTGACCTACATTACCATACTAGCTATGTGGCTCAAACACTGAATGTAACACTGTAGAAAATGCAAACACAACAAGCTGTCTCAATGTTGTTTCAATAGAACAATGTCAACGGTGCCACTTTATATTCAACGGAATTTTCAGCATTCATACAACATCAGTGACGTGAACAAAGAACACTTCAGTAGGTTTTCGATTCTTCATATTATTTTTAGTCCAAAAGTAATTAAACATTAGTTAACGCGGGTAGTTAGTTAGCGTTTAAATAAATGTCAACTGCAAAAATACAAAAATTACTTGATTAAAAAAAATTATTTGATAATTAATTCATTTGAGGAATTGAAAATAATGCAGACTTACTTACTCAAATCTTAATCTAAAGAACACACACACACACAGATAAAATTACATACTTAATAACAACTATTTTTTTTCTTTGGAACCAAATGAAAGAAGGGTCTTCTGCTGTTGTTTCCTAGCTGTGGCTAATAAAGAGATTATAGTATTGAATTTAAGAATATATTAAACTTTTTGTTGCAAATATTTGAGGATATTTTTCAAGATTACAATTTTTAACTTATGTAATATACGAGTAGGACTGGACCTAGGCTTAGAAAATCAAAACTACTCATGTGGCCCTCTTGTGGAAATTAATGTAATAAAATATTTTGGTAAAAGATATTTAAAAAAACAAAAGTGCAAAGCATTGGCCATTTTAGCTGTAAATTAAGTTACAGTTCACATATTTTATTTTATGATAGTAGATCATTGCTAACTCTTAACGCTGTTAACACTGAAACCCAACTGGCTAAGGCCATGTCCACACTAATCCGGATATATTTGAAAACGGCGTTTACGTCTAAAAACGCTCCGCGTCCACATTATCATTTTCAAATGTTTTCCAAAAGTTGCTCATCCACAATGAAATGTATGACAACGCTTACATCTCCCTACTGCGCATGAGTAAAGCTTCGACCTGCATCATTTCTGCTAGGCGTTTATTTACTTTCGACTGCATCACATGACTAAAAATGCGTCAAAGTATTCAAAAGCCTCCGTCTTCACAGTTCACACTAAGACGCAATGACGGCGTTTTCAAATGTATCCGCTTTGGAGAGCGCCTTCCAACAGCTACGTTTTCGTTGACTTTTTCGTTGGCCAAAACGGAGAGAAAAATATACGTTTTCAAACGAAAACGTATTAGTGTGGACATGGCCTAAATAAACCAAACAATTCTATTGAACTTGTGTGTGAACTGAACACTGTTCATAGCTCTAAAACATGCCAGACGGTGAATTGGCTAATCCAGATTACCTCCGGTGTGAATGAGTGCGCAAATGTGTGTTGGATGCCTGGTGTCCCATCCAGGATGTATTCCCACCATAAACCAGTGTTTCTAGGATAGACACCACAGTTCTTTTCCCCACTCAGCACAGCTGTTACTAACACAGACATCACTGTCTGTATACACTATCCACAGAACAAGGTAGGTACTCTTGCGTCTCTGTTTTCCCTTTATGTTTGCTATCAATACCCCTTAGCTCTGGCCCTCCTGTGGCCCCTCCTGCTCATTAATGGTATGCAAACACAGGCAGAGAGGATAGAGCTGTGGTGGTGTTGGTGGTGATGCGTCAAGCTCTGTCCCCTGCTTGCCGTCTTTGTCGTAACTGTGGCAAAACTCCATCGAGCTGCCATGGCCTTCATTGTTGAACAGCATCTCAAGCTCTTTAGGTCTGTGGCTCCCGGTTCCTCGGCTGCACAAACACACTTCAATGCCAGAGTCGCCTGTAAAGTGGCGCCGTCTTTCCATGACCCCATCCTTCTCCTCTTCAGGTAATTCCACATCCGTTTCTTGGTCCTTGGGATCCATGTCCTCCTTCAACATGGTCTCTGTGTCTTTCCCACCATCTCTGTGCTGGTTCTCCCTGGAGGTCTCAAGCCCCACTATGTCAGGACTGGAGCACAGTGCTGTCGATGATGTGGGCACAGGAGTGGTCTGTCTGGATGGACATTGCTCCTCCTCCTGGTCATTGCTGGTGCAATCTGGTGGTCCGGAGTTTAAGTTGCAGTAAGGAGGAGGTGGGGCGAGAGGATTATTTGTTACATCCTCATAATCAGGAAGGAGAGAGCTTGGGAGAAACCCTGAAAAGCACCAAATAGGCAGAATGTAGGAAAAGGAATATGGGGCCGACGTATTATGCAAACACCAAACGTTTAAAAACAAGAGTATTATTTTTATAGTTCATCTACAGTTCACACCTTTTTATAGTGGATAATTATCTCTTCCAGCAGACACCAATCATTGTCTTTAACTATTAACTTTTTTTATTGACACCTCATGGCAATCAGGGGGGCTTATTAAAAGGTATGAAAACTAGAAGCATTTGTCAGAGTTTTTGACAGACCAATGAATCTCAATAAAATAAGTCTTGTCTGCAAAGGGCACTGTGTTTCAAAGGCATAGTAAGTAACTTAAGGTGTGAGCAATACATAAACTAGCTCAAAGCGTCAATATTGACAGAGTCTCAAATTGATCTGTATATTTTGCTTTTGGCTTTGTAAAAGGTTCCCTGATGCTTCGCCAGGGTGTCAGGTGGAAGGGTGGAAGCATACATGGTCACAGTGGGCTGCACTTCCCTCAGCTGATCTAAATACAGACTCACTAGAAAGAAAAGGTTTTGGTTGTGAGGCTTACTGAAGTAGAATGGAGTTGAGGTGTAGTTGCTAGCCTCTCTGTAGGCAATAAGGTTGATCTCTTGCTGTCGCTGCTGCTGCTGCAGCCTGTGTTTGACTCGGCGGTGATGACCCACACAGCAACAGGTCAGGATGAAGAAAATGGCACACACCAACCAGAACCCTATTTAATAAATAAATAATCACAAAGACACTGGCACTGATATAAATGTAAACGACAGAACTAAGAAATCCGGTGTAAAAAAGCTTAACGCAATTCAGTAGATCAACACAAATGGCATAAAAAGATCTTTAACAGTTTACAGAAATAGGATTTATAAATTTTAAATCCGTTTTAATATATGTCTATATGAGAAATATGAGGTAAATTAAATATTTTTATTATTGTTTTTTATCTTCGATAGACTCATTTAAAAGGGACGGTATGGATAGTCGAACCTTTAATATAATTGTTTGTTTTTTACTTTTAAAAAGTTGTACTTGATCGGCAACATGAATGAGTATATTACATTATATTCAGTAGTGATTTTTGTGGCTGGTTGATTTCTTTCCCTAATGAGAGACAGCGTAGTGGCAGTGTACAGGGGTACTCACACCATAACTCAAAGAAGTAGTCGCAGCACTCCTGGTCTTCACAGCAGTGTCCTGACTCACAAACATAGCTCCGGTTATTCTTCCCAACACATCGCTGTGCCTGCTAACAGAACACATAAGCGGTCATCCAGACCGAATGCTCAGTTACATGCTAGAGTGTAGAGGAGTCTCTATTCTGGGACCGCAAAAAATCAACAATACTCTGGAAAAAAAAAGGTTACAAATGAGCAAACCTTTCTTGACTAATCATATACAGCAAAATGTGTATATAGTTATTATTCCTAGAGTACAAATGACTCTGCACTAAAAGCTGTTCCATTAGTTTTGCCCCTATTCAAAAAACTATACTGTTCTAAACTCCTGGAGCATCAGAACCCTCCCTGGTGACATGAAGATGTTCTAGTGACTAATGGATGAAACTAATAGAAAAGCTGAAAAACACTCAAACCAGCCAATACGAAACCTACAACCACGCCACAATCATAGAAGTCACAATCTGAAATTTGAGGTAAATATTAACTAAATCTCTTCACCTCTATCTGTATGGTTTTTATGCTCTGATCTGCTGCTGCAAGAATGGCTTGAACAAGTAAAATGCCCAAGGAGATATATAACAGATTTCATAGTATTGCAGCTCCCGCACCTCGATTTAGTATCCTGATGCTACATTCAACATAATGATGTGCAATCAATCTGAAGATAGATTTACAGAGAAGAGAATGATGAGGTTGACAGATACTAGCCCATGGATGGTCTTGAGAGAGCAGGTTTTGATCCATAGACTCAAAGACAGAAACAGAAAGAACCACTTACACGAACCCACACTTTATCTTACACACACACTAAGGATGAGCTTGTTTTCTGGAAATGAATGGAGCACAGAGAGAAAATAGGCTATATTTTCTGAAGAGGATACTGTGTGTCTCTCTGTGTGTGTGTGTGTCCTAAAATCTCCAGTCCGTCCTTTCCTTCAGGCAACCGATTAAAAATTTCACAGCAAATGCTGGCTCTGTCTTCCCACTACATTCCCCTGCACATATACTGTATCTTTCTCTTTAATTAAAAGGTTTTTCTGTTTTTTCAGGTTTTTCACGTTACAGATACAAACCTAGACATAAATGTGCTTGAATTCTTAACTAAAAACAGAAATCCAAGTTCTCTGTCTCACAGTGTTTAAGGAGTTCATCCTTAAACACCTCCTGATCCTCGAGGCTGGATTAAGAACAATCTCTTTGTTCCACTCTACAACTTAACTTTCCCCCCCTGGGGAAAAGAAATACATCAGTCACATTCACATGACCTAACACTATGAACACCATGAGAGCAAGCAAAGTGAGAGCTGTTCATTTTCTATCTATGAGAATAAGACTTGTCCTTAATAATAATATAATTATTATTTATGCATTAATAATAATAATAATAATAATAATAATAATAATAATAATAATAATAATAATAATAATGATGAGAAGCTGTAGAAAACATGTGGACAGCATGAACCAGTCTAAAATCACTCAGTGACTAACATTGTGTTCAACAGCCAAGATACCAGGATTTCAGGTGATGGTGTTGAAATATGATCCTGGCTTAATTTTATTATGTAAGCCTCAATTAAATCAGAATGAGGTTTATTGGACAAGTGTGTTGACACACACAAGGAATTTGGTTCCAGCTGTTTGTGACTCTCAAAATAACACTATACTATACAAGATAATACAGACTATACAAGACAATGCAGATGTGATACAATAGACTGAATACAGAATATATGACTGATCAGTTATGTACATAAAGTGTGGGAAGCGCAAATAACATTATTGTGCAATATTATGCTTTTTGTACAATATACAGCAGCAGTAGTGTGTGTAATATATCTGGATGATTTGACTGACAGTTCTGATAATGCAGTACTTATGCTATGAAGCAGGGAATATAATTATGGTGAGTTGTTGATCAGGGTTATAAAGGGCCTGGGGAAAGAAACTGTTCCTGTGTCTGGGAGTTTTAGTAAGCAGAGTTCTGTAGCGCCTGCCAGAAGGGAGGAGCTGAAAGAGGATGTGTCCAGAGTGCGAAGGGACAGTGGTGATTTTTCCTGGTTCTTGTGTTAAATAGTCAAGTTGGGAAGGCCGTATAACTTAATTAATCTAAGTTTAATAACTCTGGAGCTTTAATAGAAAACGGGACAAAAAAAGGATAATAATAAACAAAGAAATAAAGAAATAAAAGCCTAAAGTTACAAAGAGATTTGAGATTTCATAGTGAAATAGATGTAATTGCAGCTGCTGCTTTTCTGAGTGTGTGGGTCATAATTTGTAAGACATGGAACGTGCAGTTACATGCAATTGTAAACAGTAATTGAATTTGAATTATGTGACAATATTTACACATACACAGGCAGACATGTTAGAAAAGTACATTCTTATGATGTACAGTATGATGCATTTATTCATACAGACTAGACTTCACATGACTTCTGTAAATATAACTCTAACGAATAAAAATGTAATGAATATGCAATGCAGTCTATGACGTAATCTGGACACTTCTAATGATATTTCGTGCACGGATTATCTACTTACCCCTCAAAAGATTTGTGTCATGTCAGACACACTGTATAGCACCAGTACTCCCATCAGGCGGGGTCTAGCTAAGGCTCGCGCGCAAGCGGATGCACACAAGCTCACGTTACAGAACTTTAAAACTTAACCGTCGACGCTCGCGCTTCACTTTTCTGGAGTTATATTTAAGGTTATTTTACACAAACAAACAAACTAACTAACTAGCACGTATGACGCCGTATTTGACCTAATAAAATGACTCGTGCCGTTTAAACGTCAAATTGAAAAGAAACAATTCACATAAAACGATAATGTCATTGTATTCACCGTGATTTGGATTTCAATGAAAGAACATTAACAAATAATGTTTTACTGCTCACGAACTGCTACATATGCAGACATTAGCTATACATTTTTAACGCCTTACATATACGATAAACTTTAAACATTACGGTTTAAAATAACCGTCGTGATTTGAAAGCTACACCCGTATTCCGACAAACTCCACCTCCTTCTCTTACTATTGGTCAGACCGACAACCAATCCGCCAAGCGTATCGCTGAAAAGTGACCTAAACGCCAATCATTCCTCGAGAGGCGGGGTTCTGTTAGCCAATCCTGAGAAGAGATGGATGAGCTTGTAGAATACGGGTAGGAAAACAACAATCGCTTCTGTTTACGCCCCTCGTTTGCTAGTCAGCTTACAAAAAAAATAAATAAATAAAATAAAAAACACCACACAGGACTTCTTATCATTCTAAATAAATTTTAATTAAAAAAAAAAAACAAAAAAAAACAAACAAACAAAAAAAAACGTTTCTCACCCGGTCGAGAGTCGCCTCTGTGGTACTGACAGGCCCAACTGTGTACAAAAACAAACCCATTCCTGTACACACGAGCTACAACATCCAGCTTTCAACAACACACCAAGTTATGTTTTGTTCATTGCGCCGACTTCGTTCCTCGCAGCTCATATCTGCTCTGTCTCAGGAGGAACAGAGTGCTTCTCGAAGCAGAGCTTCCAGCTGTTGCTCAACATCTGCACTTCCAGCGCCACGTGCGCAACCAGATAGGACAATGATGTGATTGGCCACGCCCACTAAACGCGCACTGGTCCAGGATTGGGTAAAGACCTTGACACATATAAAGTTCAGAAAACTTTACATGCAATATAAATTTTTTTTTTTTTTTTAAACTTATCTATTATGGTCCTATTCTAGTTGAGTTGCTACCGAGTTATAGCAGAGACTTATTTCTGGTCTGCTACTATGTTAATTTAACAGAGAGCATATATTTTGTTCACAGAAAAAAAAAAAAATCAAACCATGAAAAGACATGTTGCAATACTTTTAATAAACAATTCACTGGACACTTTTATACATCCAATATGTCTGTTACAATCTGATTATATAAAAGTCAACATCGAGCATCACAAAAAATACATATAATATCTGGGAGATTGAGTGATAATCAAGATCAGTCACCATTATCATCAGTACAGTTTGGTTTATAGAGTTTTGATTTAAAAAAAAAAAAAAAAAAAAAAAAAAAAAGCTAAAAATATATTCATACCTATATATACTCAGACATTCTGATGGTGGATAATTGATGATTGTGTAATCTTGAAAAAAAGCATTAGAGCTGCAGCTGTCCTACCAAAGTCAGGGGAAACGTCAGGGTTTATTTATTTATTTCATAAATAAAACATAAATAGATAAAAAAAAAACAACAACATCTTTTGGGAATAAAACGTAAACATGTCCTGTTACCAGTCTCTTTCATGAGCCTCTCTGTATGGGATTCCCAGGTGCTCAAAGACCGCCCTCTCAGTAGGCGTGCTCAGTGGCAAACCTGGTACCACCTTCACGCCACGTTCGCGCACAACGCCGGCGGTCAGCGAGTGTTCTGACAGACTCATGGACTTAGTCTTGGCGAGTGCGCGCATGGATCGATTGAAGTGGGCCGAGCCGGTGAAGTAAAGTAAAGCACATGCAAATTCATCATGTGGCACCACAATGATGTCGAGTCGCCGATAGCGTTGACCTGAGCCTGGGAGGACGCATACGCCCATGTACTTCTTCTGCTCGCCGTTGTCCTCGTGGCTCACCAAATCATCAGTCAAGAAGCCTGGTGAACACAAATGAGCAGCTAAGAGTCATAATTCTTGACTTGATGTTTGTGTAAAAAGGTTTCAGTGTATCAAGCGCTTACATTTTCAATCCTTTCAAGCAGAATTGCTATTGCGGTTATGACATATTTACCTTTAAAACAGGAAGTCAGGTCAACCACATTCAAAGGGTTTTTCACAGATGTTTTTTTTGTAAGGATTTGTTTACAAAATCAAACAGGAACAGCTCTAATTGAATATAATCGATTTAATGTCTACTTTTTGGATTTCTAGGACATAATAATTATAGTGTGTGTGTTTAGCTTGTATTGGTTTCCATACTACAAAAATCAACAACATTTTGACTGCTGGAACACTTTATATTTGCTGACTAAACCTTTAAATCTTGTCAATACTTTCAGTTTCTTTAACCACGATTAAATCCTAGAGCATGTAGATGAAGCAGATGATTTACAGCTGTCAACATATCACCAATTGAATGTACTAATGTAGCGTATTCATACCGCTCTGATGGAGGACCTGGAGTACTTTGCTAAAGACGCCCTTGTGTGATTGGCCGTCTGGGTGAGTGATGAGCACGTCCACGTCTCCACAGGTGGGCTTTCCGCGTCGGTACGAGCCGCACGCCACCACCAGCAGCTCTGGGTTCACGCTGTGTGCTGCCTCTCTCACCTGTCAATCACAAACGCTGTTTAACTGACACGTGGCCACATGCAGTAATGTTCAACAGCACTGCCGGTGGGTTAACTATTAATGTTTATAGTACACCAGCTGCCTGGGTTAAAGACTAAATTTTTCATAAATACATTTATGCAACATCGTGCCAGAGGGAACATCCCGGTGTTGATGGCTACAAGTAATATATGTGAAGGTTCACACGTATAATATGAGTCCTATAACAACTAAGGGAAATATATGTGAAAGTCAATAATTTAAGGCTGATTTAAGCTCCATCACTGGAGATAGAGACCATTACATGGTCTTTTCTCTCTATTCTGTATTTGCTCTTTGCCTCCCAGCATTTGGGCTTTGAGCTTGCTCGAGGAGAGGTTACATGCTCTACATATCATCCTGTCAAGTGCAAGACGACACATGCTATCCTCATCTTCTTCATCTGTACTTTCTATCTGGCTTAGAAGGGAAAACCAAGCAATACCTTAAGAAAAACAACTGGCTTCAGGCCTCGGCTCAGCCGGAGAGCAAAGGGAGTTTCTGACTTATGATGCGCCAACTTTCTGAAGCTCCTCAGGGAGAACAGACACGCTCGCCACCTCTGCTTTCGCCATCAAGCCGCCAAAAAAGTCTGACTGTCCTCTCTTAGCCAAAATGATCTTTCTTTTTTTTTTTTTTTTTTTTATCTTATTACACTCACATTACTCTGAGAGATGTGGCAGTAGTTTAGAAAAGCTCAGCGTGTATTGGTAATATAGAGCTGAACACTGCCTCATGAAATGTTGGTTTGACAGGATGACGATGGTCATTTCCTTTACAGTACAGTTAGCAGTACTCCCTGCTATAAACGTGCCTCATGGCACGGTTATAGTCATGAGAAGTCGTGAATCAGGACACGAGGAAGTCTGTTACTGACCGTTTTCTCGATGGCGGCTGCCTCGCTCCTTGGCATCCGATCGAGGAAGTCGTCGTAGTGCTTCAGGCCAATTCTCAGCGTGTGAGTCAAAGTGGCCTTGGTGCGAATATCCTCCAGTGTCCGAAACCCCTTCAAATGATAAGAACACATATTTTGTCAGGCAAAGTTTAAAACATGTGACCTTGCTTTCCTTCATGAGTTGATAGTGCAATTTTATATCAGGAATAACAGATTGAGAAAGTTGTTTTGTTTCATTTCAGCCGTTTCGTGCATGTCTCAGTGAGGTTGTGTAAATCTTGTGAAGAAACGTTTATTTAGCGGTCATAGGTTTGACATAGGAAAATCTTCAGCTTGTCATGTTACAGAGAAAGTCCCAGCTGAAGACTTTCCTATGTCAAAAAACATACAGCTTTATTTCTGACAGTGACACTCGCGACTATTACTGACCGCTAAATAAACGCTCTTTAAAAAATAAAACCTAATTGGAACATTTTAACCGTTGACATGTTGTCGTAGGGACATAACCACTTTGTCGATGATTTGTTTCCCACAACAACATGCTCCAACAAATTGCGTTATATCACTTTACATTATTTGTCATAAGCTCTTCGCTAAAAGTTTCTTCACAAAAGAAGAACCTGAGCTCTTTCTTTAAGCCCTTCTTACCTGTTGGTACCAAAGATTGGCGGTCTTTGCGCCAACACCCCAGATGTTGGTGAACGTCTCCAAGACGGGCATGGCCTCTCCGAACTGGTCCAACTTCCTCAGGTGCCCGCTCTCCATGATCTCAACAATCTTATTGGCCATGCTCTTGCCGATGCCTGGGATCTTGTAGGCTTCCTGGTACCAAACAGGACAGGGCTGTATATTACTTGCATTTCTCACTGTATCAATCACTTAAGTTGTTTAAAAAAAAAGCGTAGTGGTTCGATGAGCAAATAGGGATGCAGTTTAAAAAAAATAAAATAAAGTATTGGTAGTATACTAATGGTAAAGTATATCGTCGCTGTCGGGCGGAATCCTCGTATCTCCAAAACCGTTATTTTTTAGGAAATTAAAAAAACGCCGTACCTTATCTGCAGTGCACAGGGTTTAGTCCGCGTTGCAGTGGATTGTCTTGCGCTAAATTCCTGTCCTCAGACGAGCACCAGAACTAGCGGGGGTCAAGATTTTTTTTTCTTTGAGCCCAGTGTTTTGAAGACATTTACCTCAGAAGACGTGTTGATTCGTTGCGACTCTTCTTGAGGAGAAATATGCCGTGAAGCTCTCCCGCGGAGTGAGGAAGAGGTGGAAAGTTGAAGTGACCAATGGAGTTATGAGATTTGCGCTCAAGCTATTTTCAAGACTTTAGATTGGTTAATAACTTGTAAAAATAACAGACCAACGTGGGGACTGACCAATAGCATCGATATATGAAAAAATATGAAATTGACCAAATTTGGACATACGAGGTTTCTGCCCGACAGCGACAATATAGTAGTAATAGTTTAAGGGGCAAATACTTATGCAAGGCACTGTATATAAAAATACCAGATGAGGCTGATATCTGTGTATTGATATTTTCTGTTTCAATCCACAAATGTATTTTTTATATATACACTACATTGCATAAATATTTGCCCCTTGAACATTTTATACCTGTCATTGCAAGGCGCTAAACTACAAATCTTGATTAATTGACAATTTAATGGGATTTCACCACCTGACTGGCATCATCATTTGGTGGTGCAAAACAAAAGCTTTGTTTAAACATTTCTGACTGCATACAGTATGTATTCAACTCTTGTTAAACCACCACTGTTTAAATGTATATCTCCAAGTCATCTGAGATACGTCTCAAATTTGTCACCGTCATGCTGCCATACTGTCCTACCACCAACCTCATATGAAGTGATCGGCTTGGGATGGCTCTTGAGCGCGTTAACGGCTTTCGAGTAGCTCAGCACTCTCCACTTGTCACCCGTGTGCGTATACGCTTTGGCTAGCTGCTCCAGCTTGTCAGTGATGTGATCGTTGTGGTTCTTGCTCTTGGTTCGGGACGACTGGGCACACACCCACTTTCCCAACACCTGTGTTTTTTCAGATGCATCTGAGGTGCCGGGGTCGTGTTTAACCCCGCTGATCAAAGCCTCCAAGTCATTTTGTGAGACAGCGTCTTCCTCTAGAGGTTCTTCCTGAGTCTCGGGCACCTGTGGAGAATGAAAAGAAAAGAACATGGGATATGTCTATGCCTCAGATTTTGGCTTTTGTTTTCATCTCACACACACACACAAACACACACCACACACACACACACAAACACGTCCCTTTTCCACCAAGGCAGTTTGAGCGCTGGTTCGGAGCCAGAGCCTAATTTAAAACCAGTTCTTTCTTTTTCGACACCCTAAGCACCGGCTCTGAACCAGGAAAAGTGCTTCTTAAGTAGCACCAAAACGTTGCTGGTCAAGACTTAACAACCGCTTGCGTCAGGAGCTGTGGGCGGGGCTACTGTTAGCGCCTGTGGGTGGGCCTACTGTTAGCGCATTTGATAATATACCTTAAGTATACTAATGTTTAATACACATTTACTTTACCGCAATATGATCAATTATCAGCATACATGATAGTATGTAGCTACATGCTAAGGCTAGTCATTTTTCCTGTGTTAATGATAAAATAATGTTACATATTTTCTCGAGTGCAACCTCTGTTTATACAGATTACATGGAGCTGCACGTACAAGTTGGATTCGCCGCGTTTGGATGACAATGTAGGTTCACAAAGTCATGAGCATTAACAGTAAAGCAACATCCACCATTGTTGATGTTGTGTTTGCTGCTTTGTTGTTGTACGCTGCTGGAAAAGATGAGACGTATACAGTGGGCCCTATGAGACATATACGTATACACTTGGCCCTATGATGGCTCTCTAGCCCATGGAAAGGCAAACCGGTTCTTAGTAGGATTGCCAGTGGAACCCACTTTGAACCAGCACTAGCTCTGAACCAGCACTCGGTTCTTTCTGGTGGAAAAGGGGCAACATACACACACACACACACAGTGATTTGACTGTTCATGTAATTGTACAACAACCTTGCTATTATGAGGATTGTCAATATTTTCCTTTTATTCGTGGATTATCGTTTCTTTATGGAAGAGTGAGTTAAAATCATCTGGTAAAATCAAAGTTGCCAAATTGGATTCATTATTTAAACCGTTCTTTTAAAACCATCTCAAATGTTTCCAAATGACATTTAAACTTAATTAAATCTATCATGATAAGGTTATGTTTTTCCACACTAATAGGATTAAAGATATCTGGACTTGGCAAGCTTTGCTTTTAACGATTAAATTCTATTCCATGACATGATGATTTGAACAGGAGTTTAACCTTGATCAGCATTTCTGCTTTGAGACTCCGGATAAATTAAATAGGCAAACAAACAAACAACGGTCTGATGGATTCTGCAGAGGCTTTACCATGGCAGCTGGATCATCTTGAGCTGATTTGTGATCCGGTGGCTGTTTCTCCTCAGGAACAGGGATGCAGCTGACAGTGCTCGGCTTTGGCTTCTCAGCTGGAGCATCCTGAGGACTATGGACAAAGAGGACATAATTAGTCAAACGTCAAAAAATATTTTTTAACCAATGCATCAGTATATTTATATTATATAACCAATGTGTTAGTGTATTTTAATTTTACGAACATCAATATCATTTGGTTTTTACAGACAGTTATATTTCAAAGCAAGTGGCAAATGAATTACTGAATTACACTGCATAAATCTGTGACTCTGTGCTACTTATATATCTGTGTTTAAGGTATTTTAAGGTATATACGGTGATGCCAGATATTAGTACACTCAGATTTATAATAATAATAATAATAATAATGAGAAATACCGATCGCACTTTTGCAGCCTGTAGTCTTCGGTGCTCACAAGCTTCTTCTCAGTGATGCAAGCACTGAGCCAAGTGCATTTTACCAGCTGCACAGCAGGGGGAAAGGTTTCCATCTTCAGCAGCCTGGACGCTCGCTCCCTGTCCACCGACTCATCCACGACCACATGCGTGCAGCTGGGACCGTAAGCAGCTTCCACCTGGCCTCCATTCTGCACGATCTGCTGCTGAAATATGTCATGACGGGCATTTCCTATGCCAACAGGGACTATGTGGATGCAGACACCCTGAAATATGTTTCCTAAAAGCGGAAAACAGATGTTGAATTACAGCAAGCAACCAGATGGACACACGTAGCCATTACAAAATGCTTCAGAAGTACATGTAGTAACGTTCAACACAAACCATCACTATGTAGCCTATGACAAAGTTTCCTTTTACATCACAAAACAATGATCTATCTGCCTAGATGTATAAATAATATTAGGATAGTAGGATTTATAACACAGTGCTATTGAACGCTCAAATCTGATTGGTCAGAAGGTGTTGATTGATTTTCTCTAACAGCACAGAACAGACAATGAATCAAGGTACAAGGTTTGTCTTAACATGTTTGATTTAATAGTGTTATTGTTTCATGTTGAAGCGTTCTGTGCCATGATGTTTATTTATTTATTTATTTATTTTTTAAAGTTGTCTCCACATTCTTCAAAAAAACAACTTTATAAGTGACTTAAACTCATCCAAGGTGTATTGACAGCCTCGGAACCAGGACTGAATGGTTATTAAACATGATTTTAACCACAGCTGCACACATCTGATTAATGTATTGGATTGCATTACCAGTAATAGGTAGACCTGAGGGTTTCTTGACTGCTGGGGCATCTTTAGTTTCATTTGCCCGATGCCTTTTCACTTTTGGGAAGGCTTTCATAATACCATGAGTTTCCATTTCGAGTAGATGACAGCTGAGAACCCCTAAAAGAAAGAAATAAACATCTTCATAACAATGACAGTAGACTGCAATAATTATCCAAGCAAAAATCTACATCAACAGGACGTGTAAAATCAGGGAAGGAGGTTTATTACGGTTTGCTACTGCTACACAACTCCATATTAGCTAAGCATGCTATTATTAGCAAGCTGATTAGCTGCTAGTTGCTAACGCACAACACCAACTACCGACAACAGGCGTTTAAAAACGAACCACTTCCGGGTTATCGTCACTTTAAACGTATTAATTTAAAGTTTGATGTCGGTATAAAACTTTAAATGCGTTTACGTTCATAAAATTGTATAGGGGTATAAAAACTAAAAAACTAAACTAAACTAAAAATAAGTTTAAAAACGTTCTTTTTATTTATTTATAGATATGCCTCGTTATCGTTTCTATGGAAACTGTGCGCGTGGCTCTGCTGTTCAGTGTTTTTTTTAATCAACATGGCTGTTCAGTGCTGGTTAGATCTTCTGAAGGCTGCTAAGAAAACGGCGTTGATCTCAGATGGTATTTTTTTTAATTCTTGCTATTTTGCTGTAAAATTATTTTAAACATACTGTTATTATAATATGAGGGATAGCAGACACGAAACGTGATGTAAAGGCTTAGCTTAAACTGCTAGCATCACGTGCTAACTACTTATTTTTGTTTTTTTAATGACCCAGTATGTTAAGTGTTTATATTAAATATATATTCGTTTTAGAAATACTGCACTTAAAGATTAACAAACAAAAAACAACAACAACATTTTTTTTTACGTAATATCGTAAGTAATACGGCGTTATCGTAAAATATTGCGATATTTCGTTGAGGGAACGATATTAGTCAAGTCAACAAGCTTTTATTGTCATTTTAACAATATAAAATACATAGTGAAATGAAAATAAAATGATAATTAATTACAGAATTGAATTTCCTGGTTTGTTTATCTATTCCTGAGTGAACAAAAACATATTAATTCTATAATATATATATATATATATATATATATATATATATATATATATATATATATATATATATATATATATATATGTGTATATGTTAACAAAGCAGGTGACATGCATCATTCATGTGTGATTCGTAGAATAAAATAAATGTTTGAAGATATACTTGTTAAGTTTGTTACAACTTCACAAACAGAAACATAAGTAAAATGTATGACCAAAAATTTGTGCTCACCTGACGTTCACTCCTAAAGTATACTCGGTTCTTCTCCAAACTTGTGTCACCGATTCTATAGTGTACGTTCCTCATGTTTATGTATGTACACAGATGCTAAGTCTGACATGTTCAGTGGAAAAAGTTCATTTTATTTCCAGAAGGAATGATATATTAATATTAATAATTAATAATAATATCTTTCGTTACAGGAAAAAGGAAAGTGCACTACTTGTTTACGGATGGTACCGAGATGGCTGAAGAATATGACCTGAAGACAGACGAGCTTCTTTGTAAGTAAAGTTCAAACCTTTGTTTTTGTTTGAAACACCGTTCCTTAATGTAAGTTCTAATTTTCCAGCACGTAGGATGCGCTCTAAGACCACACTTGGAGGACAAGGAGCATGGCAAGTTGAAATAGGTGATGCAGTCCCGAGCCTGACAGAGACAGGAGATATAAAAGAAAACAGCTCAAATGTATGTCGATGTATATGTGTATGTCAAGTTACATCATGTTGTTTGTGTATGGATTCCACCCACATAATATGTATCTTTAAAATTGTTTTGCTTCTGTAGCCAGTGTTTCTGCGCAAGGACACCAAGACCAGTTTCCAGTGGAGGGTTCGTAACATCCCGTACCTCATAGACACTTACAAGGTCACAGTAGAACCTCTGGAACGTTGCTGTATTATCCGGACCACGAACAAAAAGTAAGTCGATTGCTTATTCATCCTCAGTAACCACTTTATCCTGGTCAGGGTCACGGGTGGATCTGGAATAAAGTCCATCTCAGGGCACCAGAAACACTCTGACACACTCATTTACACACAGGGGTATTTTAGATTGTAAGATTAGGATATTGTATATTCATTTGTTGTATCTGAGAGTAATTACATAAGCTTGTCAAAGACATACTCTGCACTCTGCACTCATACATGCTCTGTACTCCTTTGTATTCTCTAGTTTCTTTCTAACTTCCTAAAACATCTTAGCATCTACAATATTTATGTTTAACTGCCCCAAGTGTAAATGATTGTGTATAAGTGTGTGCGCGTTGTGTTTTGCAATGGACTGGCATCACATTCAGGGTTTATTACTGATTCACATCCTGTTCATGACCTAGACCTGGGATCCACCTTACCTTTATCAGGAAAAAAGCAGTTGCTGAAAGTATTTCAGTGCTTGTACACGTGTAGAGGTCATGTAATGACGGTAATAATCCTATAGGTGGTGCTGCTGTGAAAGCTTGTGTGCTTCTTATTATTAAAAAATCCTTTTACTTGTTCCTTCCTTTCCCAGGTATTATAAGAAGTTCAATATTCCAGATCTTGACCGTTGCCAGCTGCCTCTAGAGATCTCAGCATTGACCTTCACCCATGCCAACAACACTTTAATCATCAGTGTAAGTTATAATCCTGTTATAATCCTTCACCTGCACTTTCACTTGTCTGTGCTCTAATTTTTCTAAAAAAAAAGTGGAACCACGGTAATTTAAACGATTCCTCTTATTCTTTTTTCCTCATTTCTCTTAAAATGCTGTATAGGTAGTCCATTTAGCTTCATAAAGCAATGACCTATGTCATAGGAAATAGAAAAAAAAATGATAAAGAATCCACTCGGGCTGTGTGAAAGCAGGTTTCGGACAAGCACGAGAAGAAAAACCCTATTTTGTTCTCCGTCTAGATCGGCTTACGCTTCTTTTGTATTGTGTTTGCTACCCTTATAAGCATTTCTTTCACATCTGTCGTAGTATAAGAAGCCCAAAGAGATTTTAGCCCTGGAACAGGAGCTGATGAGGGAACTGAAGAAACTGAAGGGGACAAATGAAGGAGACGTGGACTGTAAAACTCAGTGAACTGGTGTGGACTCTCTGTAGCATTATGTAGATCTGTATCTAGCTTTTTTTGCTTTTTTTTTTTTTTTTTTTTGCACAAAGCATAAAATCACCTGGTTGTAATAGATGTTTAGTTTATTTCTTGTTTATTTTGAAGTGTATGTGTATTTCTTCAATAAAATACAGGATGTATAGAAATGGAAGTTCTTTATACCATGTTTTGAATAATGTTACTCCTCCATCATAGCTGCCACGATATAAATCTGTGTATGGCGATGTCACTGAGGTCACGTTAGCTAAATTTATTTCAAACACAAGGACTAGAAGAATGGCCATTGTAGGATTCTTGTAGAAAAATGTATTGTTGAAATTATCTTTATTGGCATTTATGAATTATTTTATAAAAATAAAATATTTTTGTTTATCTTTGTTTGTCAAAACTGTTTACTTTGCTTAAAAATTCTACATTACCCACAATGCCTTTTCACTACATGCTAATATTGGCAGTTACCCCTTTCTTTCGTCTCTGAGTAAAGACTGATGCGGCAGAGCTTTAGTCATTTACTTTCCTCCTGTACACACCAATAAAACAAAACAGGCTCGTATTCTGCTAACTAGCCGAGCTGGGTGTCTGGCATAACCTTGTCATACAGTATAGCTGCACTGTATTCTGTAACTGAGTTCAACGATTGTTGTCTTTAGTGAATTTCTTATTACTATGATATTAAAAGTTGCTGGAAAATTACTAGAGCAAGATATTACGCTCTTGATCTTTTCTTACGTGAGCAATAAAATAATAATACAACATCAACCTACAAATTAGCACCAGAATTGTTTAGTACATCACAAATATTTAATTATATATAATAAAACATTTCATCATTTAATATATAATCATATTGATACCAGTTTTAATAAGGGAGTTTTCCTTTAAGCAGGATGATTCATGGTGCAAGTTTGGATTAAAATAGTTTCAGACATGTTCATCTAATTCCATGATAGTGTCAGATAAATAGCTGTAGCTGATTTAACATTGTTCTTTAATAAAAAGTGTTATTTATAAAAGTCCTGTTTAGGTAAATAAGCCATAATCTTTATCAAACTGACTATCAGCTTTACTCTTAAGAGTCCACGTTCTTTATGCTTGATTGGAAGAATGCAGGAATGTGGCACCGAATCAAAAGTTCTCACGTTCAAGCGACTGTTTTGTCCATGGAAAAACAGAGCCCGCTGTGCATTATTATCCCTACGGTGTTGACAATCATTCTAGCGTCCAAACATTTGCACACACCATTGGAGCTTTCCAGGAACAGAGCAGCTCCTGGCTCGGACCTCATCTCTGTGTACTCCCTCTGCACTAAAAGGTGGTACGCCCTAGCTTCCAGCTGCTGTATTTTCCAGAAAGAACCAATTCCTAATGTCCAAGGGAAATCCTTGGCTTGACTGAGTATTCTGAAATTTCTGCAGGCAAATGTTCAGATTGAGAAGGTCTACGAGTTAACGGTCACCTAGAGAGAGGCTCTTCTAGATCCTCCAGTCAGTGTCGAACACAGGAAATTTCAGCCAATAGCTTTCTTCCGTTACAATGTGCGGACAAGAAGTCTGGCCTGCTGGCTGCGTTTAACGCTCATCTCCAGTTCTGGGTGGATGCAGAACGTTTATAGTCTCCATGCTTGTGTGGGCCTGTTATGCAGAAAAGCTCGATTTCTGCTTTTAGTATCGCTTGGTGCAAATGGTTGATATCTTAGACATTTCCTTTTGCATTTTAAACCCATGTCTTATGAATCATAGGAAAATTTGACCCAAACGTTCATTTTAAGCATGAACGATCTGCCTTTCTGAAAGGAATGGGCACAGCATTGGTGCTCAGTCCCAGTTTCACCAGTTTTCAATGATTCTGACAATCAGGCTGTGCACATGGAGAGATTCCAGGTCTGGTTGATAAATTGGAAGTCGTGGGAAGATTTAAAGAAAAAAGAGCAAATAGGCAGTAGGGTGATGTGATGTGGGTGATTTTTGTCCAGTGTCTCTTGTTCCTTTCCCTCTCTCTCTGTTCCTCCCTGTCTCGAGGCCCCAGCAGTCATGCTCGGCTGCCTCACCAGAGACACTCGTTCTTTTGCCCCTTTTCAACCTCATGCATCCCTCTTTGCCTCTTCCCAGCCATTCCCCCATCTTTCAGAGCCTTTTGCCTCATCTCACCCCTGAATCTCTCTCTCTCTCTCTCTCTCTCTCTCTCTCTCTTTCTCTCCCCCCTTATGCAATGCCACTCTCCTTTTTCCTATGATTACTGACCCCTTCTTGTGTCATTATTCGAGCCCTGCTATTGTACAACATGTTCCTTTTCTCTCTGGCCGACAAAGGGGGCATTTGATCAGAGGGTTACGGTGTGCGGCTCACAGAAATGTGACTACGTGGTGGTAACCTTTGTTCGGGGCCTGCAACGCTGCGTTGACCTCATCGCTCCTGAAGCGAAATGCCCAAAACCATTCAAAAGCCAGTCTCACTTGCTGAGCACATTCAATCAGTCCTGGCCAGTCACAGATATTGGTTCCTGGTTATCTGGGGCTCACAGGCGTCTTGTTTTTCAGCAGTAGCTGAGCTTGGCAGGGCCAAAAATAAAAACAAAACCAAACAACAACAGCTATACTACCCTGGCGGTAAACCTATTGAATAGTCTCGAGTATGTCTCTTGGGTGTTTTTTTTCTCCCTCGGAACACTGCAGTTGTATACCTTGTCTCTAAAGGAATCTGCGCCCTAATTTGCCCGAGGAGATGTTTTCAACTTTAACCTCTACTACACATCTACTGCTTGCTGTTCTCTTGTTATTAGCGGTGCACTCACACATGCAGCACATCAGCGAAAAGATGCTAGAAAAAACACGAATCAGGCATAAATTCAATACATTCAGACTCTGAGTCAATTGGTGATATTTTAAAAACACATAGCAGAGAATTAATTTAATTAAAATCTATATTTTATATACATTTAAACATATGGCATTTATTATAAATGAAAAGGAAAACAGACATATAATACGCACTCTATAATAAATATTTCTGTCCTCTGATAAAAATATATATTCAAACATAGACAATGAAAAGGAGATGGACGCGTCTCGAGAGACTCCACTGACGAATCTGCATAAGTGCACCAGAGACGTTGTTGTATTTTGTTGAATGGGATTGTTTAAAAAACATAGCTGCCATGTGTGAGTGTATTTGTTGTTGTGTGTGTCTCATTCCCAGAGATAAACTGCACATTACTTGCACAACGAATGGCTTCTGGAGGTTTTCCCTATTAAGCTGATTTGAGAACAGTCTCTGATTTTTTTTGTTTTATTATCATTATTATTATTATAACTAAGAAACAGTCCAAGCTCAGTCTCTTTAGAAGACACACACATTAAATCCAGTTTGATTGTTCAAGCTACTTTACAAGTGATCAATTTTAAAGATGTGTGTTGTTGCTTAGCTCTACATGTGTGGGTGTAAATCTTTAGTTGACGGCAGGCCGGTGGCTGTGTTTAGTCCTCTTGTTGAGCTGATAAGGGACAATATCGAAGGGCTTATGCTCAGTAAGCAGGTGTCCCCGTGGAAAGCGTTTCATGAAATGAGCTTCTCTCTGGTGCTGTTGCGTGCGCGTCGCCTTCCGTGGTCGGCCCTTACGTGTAAACGCCATGTACCAGCCTTTGTACTTAGCGTTCTGCAGTGCTGTGTAGTTGTTCTCCAGGACGATTTCAGTGAAAATGCAGTCCTTGCCATGACCCTTTCTCTGGAACAGGGACAGAAACACAGTTAGAGGACATAAAGTTAGAAAACTGTTATTCCGCTGTGCTGGTTTTTATTGCACAATGGAAGGTGGGAAGGAGACGTTCTCAGATGTTGTTAAAAATTTTAACCACATTCAAGGATTCAAAGACATTTATATTACTGTTTAATGCATGTCTGCTTTAAAAGAAAATAGCTAAAAATTCTACAAAGTAAGAGTGAAGTCTTCACAGTGTACTAGTCAAACTGCTCAGATATCATAGATTTTAGTATCTACTTATGACTTTACCTTTGACTACACGAAATATAAAGGTGAAGTACAAAACCAGTTGCTTAGAGAGTTTTACATTAGCAATCTTTCTGATTTCTGTGATATTTATTTCCTGTTATAGATTCTGCCCTGATATTATATCTAAAATAAATACATAATCAGTACAAAATTTGTAGATTGCATTACAGAAAAAAAAACCAAAACATTTGCCTCACCCGTCCAATCAGCTTTCCTTTCTTGTTCATGCATATGTAGAAGCCTGTCTTAGCTCCACGGATACGAATCCGACTCCCAAACGTGTCGGTCTCCACGATCAGTTTGGCTGGAAATGTCGAATTAAACAATTAAAAACAGACTTTGTTTCCTGACAGATATCAAATAATCCTTATTAGCATAATACTCTGAATCTGGGTGAATCCAAAAATATTATAAAGTATGCATACATTAAAGAAGCAATGGAGAAAATGCAAAATAATTATGAAGATCATTCCAGCATCAGAATTTTTACAGTGAAAATTGAGGAATCTTGTCGATTTATTTGCTAGAATTTTTTTTTTTTACAGTTTTTTTTTTAATCATCTTCATCACATACCAAAAGGAAGACTTGGATGTGAATTTACACACAATAAGCAGGGCAGTTTATAAAGTTATAGAGTCATGGACTTAAACTTCCCTCAGTATCCTGGATAAGGATGCATTCTCAACATGGACTGCCCTGTTTTCCTTTTATATTATCAAGTGATTACTAGGACGTCTATTGTATTTATTAAGAGGCTTAAGATATTTAAGTGACCAGGTTTGTCATCTCATTACCCAATGCTCCATCTTTATTCAACATGCAGTATCATTCTGCACTATAGGCCTATTATAGGAATCATGCATTGTCTTCTTAAGGAGTTTAAAAATTAAAATTGCACATTTATAAAATTAGACCAGCTGTTAAAAGCCTTAATACTTTTATACACAGTCATAGGGTACAAATAGCTTTACAATTTTTCTTTGATTTACTTATTTATTTTTCTTTTTAAATACCGTTGCACAAAGAAAGCATCTATGGGTTCACACAAACCTTTTACCGATTCACCATGTTTGAGTCTTTTTAATACGTTTTTTTTTCTTTTCTTATCATGGTGTGCGCGCGTGCGTGCGTGCGCTCGTGCTCGCGCTGCATTGGCAATTTCGTATAAAATTCGTACGAAATAGCGACGAACGGTTTAAGGTGACGGTGTCGTGCCAGGCTCGATGTGTCAGGTGTCAGTTTCGACGTGTCAGTGATTTCCTCGCGCTTCACGTTACTCGTGAATTTCGCTTAAATCGCGTTTAAGGTTCGCGCGTGAGACGTGGTGACGTGCGCGTGCTCTCTGTCTGTACTTTACAAGTTGGGAACGAAAACACCTCATAAAAAACGAGTCTTGCAACATTTTAAAAATGTAAATTTTCTAAAATTTGATGAATTTCTGAAACAAACGCATTAAACCCCTACAACTAATGTAACCTAGCTGTTTTGATGAGCACATTCACCCTAAACAGCTCGTGCTAGTGTCTTTTTATGGAAAAACCATATACATATACATTATTTTTTTTCTTACACCATTTCAAGGCACATGGGTTTGTCTCAAGGTTAGAAAGTTCTTCGTCTTTCCATCCTCCAGCTCCATTTTTCTTAGACAGAGAGCTGCTCAGGAAATGTTTAGCTAAGAAGGTACAGAGGTAAGATGAGTAACTGATGTGTTTTCCAGACTGAGCTGGGTTTTCCCAAGATCCCACACATTCACAACCATATATATGACATTTCAAAATATGCAGTCTACTTTATAGCTAAATCCTTTGGGACAAATTAGGATAAACTTTAGCCATTTTAGTCAAGTTTTGATATACTGAATACTAATTAGGGAATGACTAATTCGGCTACTTCAATAAGTCAATTACTAGCCTAAAAATAAAGACAGTCATCCTTGATGTACGCTAATATATACAGAAACTATATATAGGTACATCACATCTCGTATATCACATGCCTGTATAAAAAACCAGCTGTTATATCTTACATAGTATAAAATAACACATGATACAATACACACTCATTTGGCTGATGATTCTTAAAAAGTAATGTAGGATACAATGTCCAAACCATTTCAGTTTGCCAATTCTAGGATTTAAACATACAACCTTCTGAAATGTAACCTGAAGAATTAACTACCAAGGTTACATTGATTCAACCACTAAATTAAATAGTTTAAATGATTGCATTTTAACGCTTACCTTTCAACACAGTCGTATTGTGCATCAGTTATAAATCACATTGTTTAAAAATATCAGCCAAATGAGCAAATGCAATAGATTACGTGTTATTATCTATTACATTTGACACCTTTAATTAAATAGTTTTGGAATGTTTCCAGGTTAAATGTGTATTCTAAAGGGCTGAAATTAGTATGCTTTATGGTACCACCCAGAAATAAGGACAGGACGTGTAAATAGAAGAAATTGAGAGAGTGTAGTTCAGTATATTAAGTCATTAAATGACACTTCTAACAAATCTACACAACAGATTAGGGAAGGTTTTAGCCAGACATCCATAATATATTGTAATTAGATAATGTTTTATGACCTGTTTTCAACCCCAATACAGAATATCGATACAACCTCAAGTTTTAAGAAAAACTCATATTTAGCTAGAAATTTATTTAGCTCATATTTATCTTTAGAGAAAAAAAAGGAAACTGTATCTTTCCTTAAAGCTGGGGTGGTATCTGGGGTGGTATCTGGGGTGGTATCCTCACGGTTACTCACTTTATAGCTTTCTATATATATATATATATATATATATATATATATATATATATATATATATATATATATATATATATATATATTTATAAAGCTATACACTGTAGCAGTGTTTACAGGTGAAAGATAGACAGGTATGAATATATGGAAAGTCTGTAAAATCATAATCAATGAGCCACCCACAGAAACCAGACCCACTGCACTTTTAATTATCAGAACTTTATTTTGGTTTGTTTTCTATAGTCTACAGTATCAGCACTTTTCCTAATTTTATTTAAATTTTATTCTACTCTTTACTATGGTTAATAACTCCTGAGTAATAATTATTTATACCATACATCTATTAATTAGCTGTTGATAAGGAAATCAACATCACACTGAAAAAATTTGAAACCAATTCAAGTAAGGAAAAAACAATTCAAATAGAATTTTAGCTACTACAGTTCATCGATTTGTTTAGTGAGACTCTATCTTCACTGTTTTTATGCACACCTTTCTTGCACTGACATTTTAACTCTGGACTGTCACTTTGACTCTGGACTTGCACAGCACAGTGCCACTTTACACACTCTATGCACACCATACTACACATGGACACTTTAAGGACAATCATTAAAAAAAACATATACATTTATGTATATGTATAGTTATGGATATGTATATACATTATTTTTTTTCCACATATACTTTCATATTTTATATCGTTTGTATATAGTTTATACTATTTTACTTATCTATCTCCTTTTGGTTTTGGTTTATTTTTTTTTTATCCTAAATTGCATTCCTTTTATGCTTATATACCGGGCAGATGCAAAACGCATTTCACTGCATGTCGTACCCTGTATGTATGTGTATGTGAGAAATAAAATGTTATTTGATTGATTTGATTTGAGGTTAATTTATTTGCAAGTTAAGTTTAATACATGGTCTGTTTTTTCTAATTAATACTGATTTGTAGATTTTAGCCACGTTTTTATTTTCCATCCAGTTTATTAGGATTAAAAGATGTCTTTTCTTTGCTCTTACCGTGCACGTCTCCGTCCTCGCCATTAGCCACAACTCTCTTATTGCTCAGCACCTGCACGTGTCTGCCGCTTGTGCGGCTGTAGAGCTGGTAGGTGCGCGTCAACCGGCGGCTCGTGCGGTCCGATAAGCGGCTGTGCTCGGTCACGTGCTGCTTGAAGTTCGGCACGGACACAGAATGCAGGCCTGTAGCCGTCTGATGAAACGAAATCACGCGTAAAAAACATGCTTTTCAGTTATTTGCATGTATTATTAAAGTCAGAGAAGAAGAAAACCCCAGTAAAACGCAAAGTGTTAAACCTGGATGTTGTATGCATTGTATGTCTAATTTAATTTCATGTCATTTATTTACATTAAACCATCAATGCATCGGATATTAATTTGCTCAATAAGTCAACTCATATTATGCATTCACAGCTATATTTTATGTAGGGTTGAGTGACCGAGTGTCACATTGATATGTGGTTTGAGATGTAGACCATGTAGCGTGGAGGGCGCATTTGGACACATGACATGTCCCCGATGGGCTGTGATCTTTCACCCATCTCTCCATGCACCATTTCTCTCAACGATTCCTTTTCATTTCATCCATGCGTCCTATCCACATGCTATTACCATTACCTTTAGGCCATGGTCTGTTTAGGTCTTTTCAAGATGGTAGATGATGGAATAAAAGCACAAAGTATATGCGCAGTATTGTGTATAACAGACTATAAAGGTATTTTATATCGCAAAACTTTTCAGCCTAAACAAAAAACTCGCACTTACCTGTGCGTAAAAGATTAGTGTCATAAATTGGATTAACCTAAAACAAACAAACAAACAAACAAACAAACAAACAAACAAACAAACAAACAAACAAAAAAAAAAAACTGTTGTTAATTGGTGCATCTTATAAGTATATATATTATTATATGTATGATAAATAAATAAAGAAAAAGATGAGATTTACTTACAGGTAACCCCATTTAGATGATTTCAGCTTCATTGTGAGATTCTGCAAACGCTTGCGTCTGTCTCCTGATTTAAATCCTTCATGAGTTCCCTGATTCTGATGGGACAGCTTTAGTCCCGATGGAAATGTCCTCTTAAAATGTTTCCTCTGCTGATCAACTACAGATTAAGTTGAAGTGACAGCTCAGAATTTTACAGTCTATTGATGGAGATCCATAATTCCCTTAGGATAGAAAGCTTCTTCCACTGTATATATAAATGGACAATCCAAAAAAAACAAACAAATCGTTCTCACTGTTATTCCAGAGCATTCACACGGATTTTACTACCTGCTTCCCAAACTGTAAACTCTGTGAATCAGTGATCTGATTCGTTTTAACAACTAGGGAAAGAAACAAACTGGAAAAAACAGAAGGGATCGTATCCGCTATCCAGGAGAGGCGATTGCATCTAAAATAAACGCGCAGTAACTTGTACATTATTTCAGTTGCTCTTATTGTCTTCTGGCATAGCTAGTGTGAATCCCCAAGAACGTAAAAATCAGTCATAAGGCAAAACATGACGAGTCATTTCTGAATTTTTAAAAGGAAAGATCCTCTTGCAACCGCTTTCAGATTAAAGTGAAACGATGCGGCAGGAGTCTGTTTTTCATCCCGCAGAGAAGTGCGGCTAGGAGCAGCCTCCCCTCCGCATTTAAGGTCCGACACACACACACACACACACACACACACACACACACACACACACACACACACACACACACACACACACAGATACAGACTCACTCACACACACACATACAGACACACACACACACAGACACACACACACATACACAGCTACACACACACAGACACAAACAGGACAGCAGGAGGAGCAAAGGCAAAGGCACGTCTAAAAGCATACAGATAAGATGCCATTTGATGCAAATGAATGCAAGTGTCTCAGTAATAGACTGTCCTCTATGTCAAATATTACAACATATTATGGAGTCCACAAACCCTATGTTGATATTTTGATGTACTGTTAAGTTTTCTGTACACCACATGACTTCTTCTTGTACTAAACTAATGTCAAAGACAGAAGCAAGTAGTTTTTTTTTTTTTTTTTGGAAAATACAGTTAATTTATACTTGTTTCAGGCAACCAGAGACCTGTTAAAGACCTCTAAAAATAAACTAGAGGAAAACAAAAATGATACAAAATGTCACCAGAACAGCCACCAGAACAGCTTCAGTGTGTGGAACTGTACCAGAGCAATTAAAAGATATCCTTTCATTTAGTGTGTTGATGAAGGTGGTGGTCCAAAGCACTCAGCACTCCAACATCTCACATACTGTAGCTGGGCAGTTATTCTGTAATTATTTATCCACTGACAGTAAAGGCTGTAGCATTTGATTTACATCATTTTGTTCTACATTAAACCATTCAGTGGAGCGGAGTCATCCTGGAATAGACCACACCCATCAGGGTAGAAATGTTTCATCATGAGATAAATATAAGTGTTTTTTTCACTATAGAAGTACTTGGCACCCTGAACAGAAATAGGCTGTGTGAATCAGTTCGGGCTAGAAATACAGTAATTCCAGTCTGGGCCTTCATATCCGTATTATTAATATATTTCTTTATAGTGAAGTCTGACAGGTTTCATATTTATGCCATAATACTACTAAGAACTATTTCTATTGTAATCCCTTATTAAAGTCTGGCAAATAGGTTTCTTATCATTCCTTAACAGCAAGTAAAAACATTATTTCATGGCCCCCGCAGCACAAAATCTGGATTTGTAACCTTGTCCTGGATGTGTAACTATAACTTACCAGAACAATGGAAAACATGTGCTATGAATCAAATCCTATTCTTAAGAGCGTAAATAAAGAGTTTAATATCATTAATCTTAATATCAGTCTGTGTAGATGTAGCAAATATATTGCTTTGTGCGTAGAGACACTTAATTACAGTAACATATGGCATGCATCTTTTTCAGTCCTTGTCTAGAGGCCTTGTCTCTTACAGTTATTCACTCTGTATCAGCAATCAGGAGCATCAGATATAAATATTTATTATTAATGCTATAAGCTTATTTACATACCAAATCAAAAGACACAAGCTGGAATATGAATCTCTGTAGGTCCCACAAATTCCTGTCGAAAATCATGGTTCCCACGTCCCACCCGAGATGCAATAGGGAACTTTTCACACCTTTGCGCTCATATACTGTAGGAATGGCAGAGCAGCTGTTCTCTGGTATAGAAAATGTAATTATTGGTGTTCATTCACATTGCCCCTATAAATCAGTCTTTAGAGAGTGAGAATGAACCTGCGTGATTAGTTCCAGAGGGAAAATAATTTTTTGCCACCTGGAACTGCTCAGTGAACTAGTTAAAAAATCTCACCTCAGCCCATGCGTAAGCCTACATTTAAAGTGCGGTTTTAGAGATTTTTTCTTTTGTTTTTGGTTTCCATGAATCCCCTTTCTACAATAATGAAAACAAATATTATCTATTAATGATTCAATTCTATAAAATGGTCATTTAGAGTAACTTTGCTACCGGTATTGACATAGCAGTTTAGAGAAACACATTATTTCTTAATTTGGATCCCTGACCTCCGTATTAAGATAATAAAAGATTCAGATTCAAAAAGTTTATAGCTTTTTCTCTCTCTTGCTCTTTCACCAGCCGTCTTGTTCACCGGTCATTTGTGGTTAAGCGGCGACTATTATTCATTAGTGGTTAACCAAATTTCATGTCTTGTCAGGTGGCTGGGTTGTGTCTTTTAACATGTTCTTTCTACTAACCAACTCTCATATTAGTGGGTCTGGCTGGCTCCGAGCAGCTCTGCTGTCTGAAGTCTGCTCATTGAGGTTTTGACACCAAGCCAAAACACTGCCCTTGTTCTCCATCGCCACATTCTCTCGGGATCCCCATAAACCGTGCTGGTATTCCCATTTTCTTTCCTTTCAGTACAAGGCTTTGTATCGATGCAGTTCGAATACATATACCATCACCGGTGATAGTAGAGCATAAAAGAGAGACAGAGAGAGGAAGAAAAGAGTGACAGAATGTCTGAAACTACTCGGATGGGATCTTTTTCTTCAATTATAGACATATTGTAGAGTCTGAGGTGACTCCGGAGCAAGACATAACACAGACATTAGACTTTTCCCCAGATAAAAGGAGCCATTAGTACGTTTTTTACATTGTGTCTTTAGCAAGATATGATGACGTTTTGACATGAAGACATAATGTTTTAAAACCAAAAAAAAAATTCAAAATTCTTGAAGCTTATGCAGTTATTTATTCACCAGCAGCACAATAGACCTGTGAATATTTAAATATTGTGCTGATTGTTTGGAGAATAAAAAGCGAGTGTAAGCTGTGTGTGAACCCAATATTAACTCGATGTGGGTCATACACAGTACAGTAGGATGTAATGCTGTAACAATGATTATATCGGCGCCATGCAACGAATTAGCACTCAACAGATTTACGGTATAACGATTACATAGCAGTTAGCACTGTTCTTTCCCATCGCTATGTAATGATTTAGCCATTTTCAAGATCTGTATCCAAGCTCAGTCTGAGATCACTGAAATTGTCTCAGCATTGTAAAGCCATTGTTCCTACTTGGCTCGTGGGAGCAGGGAGCCATTTCATTTTCATACATTAAAGTAAGGTAGCAGATTTCACACACATTGCAGACAACAGAAAATGGCAGATAACCTCCTTGTAGTGAACAGATCAAGTTGAAGCTGTTTGCTTTTTTTAAATACATGCTAACTAGACAAGTACATATCAGAACAATAGGTTTGACAATAAAATAAAAACATACTTTTTAAAGCTATATAAAGTATATAAACACTTACGTAGAAGCGCTTTCAGAAGCACTACATTAAATTTCCATCAGAAGAGGATGTTTCTCTTGTTAATGACTACAGGGCTATAAGTTATTTCATTACAGTAGCTTCCACACTTTATAGAAAAGTCACTATGATTAAATATACTGTAGTGATCAAGGTTATTTATAAATTTAATGTTCATGACAGTTAAGTGCTCTGATTTAGGAAATGAATCAGAACTCTGTGATGCTGAGGTAAAAAAGGTTTACTTAAGGCAGCTGCTAGCAGTAGCTCATCCCATTCACTCCAAATGTTTCCCTTGACTCCTGTGCACTGTTCCTCTGAACACACTCTGATTTACTGTCTTGTAAACACATAGGAAGTAGCATTGAAAACGCTTTAACAAAGTCAATAAAAGCAGATACCATTCCTGGTTTTGGAGTTGCATGTGACTCCCCCCATCTACTACCACTCTGCAAGCGAGTACACACACACACACTCACACAAAGACACACACACACACACACACACACACACACACACACACACACACACACACACACTTGTAAGCCACCTTCACTTTCTTACACTCCTTTGCTCCCCCTTTCTTGTAGTTTTGGGTTTAGGGCAGGTTGGGGTGATTACTTTAGCAGGTCTACCTGCACGTTTGCTTTGAGACTTTTCTTTTTCATCTGGGTGCAGAAAAGTGGCCCCTGGTGTCTAAACAGCTGTGTAGACCTAGGCGTGGGGAAAAGCACAAAAAAAGGACGAAAAGAAAGGTTGGAAATTCAATGTGCCGCAGGGATTTTTTCTCCCTTTCTCCTTTTCTCTCTCCCTTGTCCTTTTTAACTCAGTCGTAAGTTCTGTCTTTTGCGTGCTTGCTTTTTTTCACATCTCATATCTTTCCTCTTTCTCGGTTTCTCTCTATCACATCACCACTTAATATTGCCTACACTGCTTTTACAGGGCTGTTACCAAAGCCAAAGCCTCCCACCACTCTCTCTCTCTCTCTCTCTCTCTCTCTCTCTCTCTCTCTCTCTCTCTCACACACACATCTGAAAGTCTGGAGAGAAATATTCATTTTAAAAATGAACTGTTTTTATCCCAGGTGCTTAATCGATTGGAGGCCCTCGCATATGATCGCATTTCTGGTCCTTTTCAAATTCGACCTATGAATTCCAGCTAGAGCCTGCAATTCGAATAAGAAAGAAGTGGGTTTGCCATTTGCTTAAAGTTGTGGGCGGCCGTTGTGGCCGGTACACAGATGGACCTCGGTGCCGCTTGAGCTAAACTGTTGTCCATCCTTCCTGCTGCAAGGGGGAGCGGGCGGCAAGGTTAAAATCTTCATAAAGCGTACATGGGGGTGGGATGGAATTTGCTCTGGAGCAGGTCACTGCTACCTTGTCACTGCCTGCTATATCATCTTTCCTCCTCTGAGAAAAGAAGCCCAGAGAGGGCTGGAGATGAAAAAGGCAGCTCTCGATTTTGGGGGTTCAAATGCCAACATTTTTTTTTTGTAGCTTTAGTGATGAGAGACAAATATCGATTGACATGTAACCTGGAATCTCCTTTGAAACCAAACGAAATCGTTTTTATCTCTGCTGTATGAAATGTTATTTTAAAAATGGGTAATTGAATGTGTCATGGCTTATTGTGGTTCTTTCATTGGCAGTTGATAAAATTACAGTACATGCAGCTTTATATGTGTGCTTCTTTTTAACGGACTGCCATCCTAAAGTAACACTGAAGGACCTGGTTATTATTTCTCCAGGACAAACGGAGTAGTTACTTAATAATAAAGCTTAATATTAATAACTAACTGTGTTTAGTTTTAATACATATGTTCTCTTGAAAAATAGATTTCAGGAAAAAGAAGCTTTATGGCTTTTGTAATTTTTCATGATGTAATTGTGCACGTATCTCTGCTGAGGAGGAACCAAAAACATTTTAATGTAAAATCTTATTTAGGTTATAAAAAAATATATAATAAAATAAGCTCAAAAATAAAGCACAGGATTGAGGAGCCCTTGAACATGTTTTCTGTTTTAAAAAGTTTTCTTGAAAAGTTACGACACAAATCAAGATATTAGAGAGAGTTAGAGGGAGGGTGTGTGTGTGTGTGTGTGTGTGTGTGTGTGTGTGTTTGTATGTGTGTGTGTGTGTGTGTGCGTGTGTATGTGCTTGCATGCCGGCACACAAAAAACAAAGTGAGAAAGCAGAAAAAGAGTTGGCTGGGCAGCGTTTCAGAGAAAGTCATGTCTTCAGAGAGAGAGCGGAGAATGTGGTGTTGAGTGTGGTACTGTTTGCTTAGTCCCCATCAAAGCCAGGTCTAATTATTTTACCATGCGCAGGTTCAGCTAGTGCTGAGTGCTGGGGCTTCTGCCTTTACAACTTTAACCTCACGCTGGTCTCATGGTCTCGTGGCTCTTTCCCAGCGATTGCTCATAAATGCACTACGTACAGTCACTTGTATTGATGGTTCTATTGGATAGTTGAAGGATCTCTTAAAAGACATTTTTTGTCGTTTTCAGAAAATCAGTATCTTACATTAAAGATAAAAAATTTTATTCATTTGTTCAATCTTCAGTAATCACTTTATTCTGATCAGGGCTGTGGTGGATTAGGAATACTCTTAGGAATGCTGGATGAGATCAAAAACTCCTGCTTCGAGTGGGCTATCTTGGACTAGGACCTACCATCATATTCAGACACTCTGACACCTTGATCAGCAAACCTTCCTGCACTGCCTGATCTCCTATGGTGGGTCTGTCTTGCTGCAGCTGTAAAACTCGCTGTAAAAAAATCAGCCATTGCATAATGGAAACAGGACTTTGTTCATGCCTAGGTGACCTGGGGAACCAATTACTCCTCCAATATGTACATGTGTGCGTGTGTGTGTGGGTGAGAGGTTAAATGGGATCGTGACTTTTGCTGTGACCCTTGTCTGGTAGGAAGACCACCATGAGAAACTTATAAGACCACCAAATGACATATTAATGGGAATGGGATATAATTAATGACCCTGTCCTCATCCAATCGTCATGACGTCTCACTGAACGGTTTACTGAATAGAAAAAAGATGTTAATCGTATGCAGTGCTTCTTAGAGTCAACAGATATTAGCTCAAGGAAACACTTAAATACTTTAATACTTAAAGAGTGGTGATGTGTTTGACGGCATTCTGTAACACCACCATCAAAGCATAAATTGAAGGAAAATCATTTTTGAATGATGTTCATTGCTTTGGCTCTTGTAGAATCTATGACAAGATGCATTGAAGCTATTCTGGTGGCTTGTTGTATCCCATCACCTTACTAACATACTTTATGTTCACGTTTCCTTCTGTATACATTTCACTATAGTAAACAAACTCAATATGAAATGTATATGATTTAAACCATTTCTTTTTCACCTACAGTAGGTTCACTTAATACTGCTCCAGAAATAGAAAAAGATGTTACCTTTGAAACACCAGCTTTCTCAGGAAGCTTTGTGTCCTATGCTGAAAATGTGCTACAGTACATCTGCCTTATTACCACAGTTACCGTTTATGAATTATACTGCAGCTACTCGCTGTAAAAGTTTCTATAAGGTTTTATGTCACTAAATTGAGCAGTAAATCATTATAGAGTGAATGATTGCAATTCCATTAATATGTATGCTGAATACATTTGATTGTCTGGTTCAGGGAGATGTCTGGAATGCTTTTAGGGATGTTCTGTTGGACATATTAGAATGTGAGACTCAGAAGATCAGTGCATTCCAGGAGCATTTCTGTCCCTCTTCAGATGTCCATCATCCCCATTATCTGTACACACACACACACACACACACACACATATGTACACATGCACGCAGACACATACATGCACACACACTGTCATTCAGCAAGAACAGTTTGGGACTGTCGATGTGTTAATCACAAAAGAATGTGCACACAGAGATAGTACTCAGTGTACCATTGTAGTTTTGACATAGCTGACACGACAGGAAGTTGTATTCTTGTGCAGATATTTCATGAAAACATAATGCAAAACTTAAGGTTTATTAAAACAATAAATGGGAACTAGGCCGGAATCAATATAGAAATACAAATGAAGAACACATGATCAAGAGAAATCTAAAATTAGGAGTCACAAAACTACTCCTAAAGAGATTACTTGAGATGAGTTTCAGGTGTCTGTGATTAGTTTGATGCTGGCTAGAATTTGGCTGAGGGAGACCTCTGGAGGGTGGGAGGTATATTGCAGTGATTTCTGTTCCTTACTGATCACATAAACTTTGAATATGTGAAATCTGTCAAACAATTAAATCCCCAGCAGGCTCTGTCTTCTCATTCAAGGTTTAACCACATGTAAAGTAACATAAAATCACATGACCTCTCAAGGACTCAGGAAGAACTTGTGAACCACACCCAAACAAACCTTCTTCCAACAACCTGCAGCATATCACCCATCACCAGAGCCCTTCTTCTTCTTCTTCTTCTTCTTCTTCTTCTTCTTCTTCTACTACTACTACTACTTTCATCTTTTCCCGTTAGGGGTCACCACAGTGAATCATCAGATTCCACCTAACACTATCCTCATCATTCTCTACTCTCGCACCAATTATCTTTATGTCCTCATTTAACACATCCATATATCTCCTCTTTGTCCTTGCTCTTGACCTCTTACCTGGCAGCTCCATCTCCAACATCCTTCTACCAATATAACCATCTCCCTCCTCTGTACATGTCCAAACCATCTCAATCTATCCACTCCGACCTTGTCCCCAAAACAACCAATCTGAGCTGTTCCCTCTGATGTGCTCGTTTCTTATCCTATCCTTCCTCATCACTCCTAAAGTGAGCCTCAACATCCTCATCTCTGCTACCTCCATCTCTGCCTCATGTCTTTTCCTCACTGCTACAGTCTCGAACCCATACAGCATAGCTGCTCTCACTACTGTCTTGTACACCTCCAAGACAGAATTGTTTTGGATCACGGATCTGAGAAATTACACAGAAATGTTTCAGAGGTCCTGGTGAACACAGTGGCTCACATCATTTTAAAGGTTAAAAAGCTGTCAAACTCAAGACAAGTTTCATAGAGCTGGCCACTTAGCCAAACTAAACAAACTGGGGTGAACAAGAACATGATGCAACATGATGGAACATGACAAAAGACAAACATCTCTGCACCACTCCACCAATCAGGCAGATCTTTTAGACTGCTCATTGACTGGCCAATTACATTATTGAAATGAAGCATGGTGGTGGTAGGATCATGTTGTGGGGACTTTTTAACAGCAGAGATATCGAGGCATTTTAGGATCTTCTGCTTAGTGTAGTGTAGGTATATGAGGGTGTATTTCTATTTCTACTTCTTATTACTCAAGCAAAATTAAGTTTGGGTCATTCACAATAAAATACTTAGGAAAAGTGAGATGAAAATAGTTCTCAGTCATGGGCTCAGACTGTTGAACCCCACTGTAGTGGTGAGATTTCTAGAACTATTGGAAGCATTATAAAATATTCCAAAAATGATGATTTGTACAGTGTCGATAGCAGCAGGCCAGGTTTCTGTGGCATGCTGTGTGGGTGCTGAAAGCACCTCAGTGGTATATGCCAGTGCTCTCTCACATGTTCAGGCTGTGTTTTTGACAATGGGTGTATGTGTGCCTTTCAGGGGAAGGGGCTGATGCATTTGATATGGATGCATGACAGAATCTGTCAGTCGTGTGAGCATGCATGTTATGTGTACTGAGTAGACTTAGTAAAGGGATTTTTTTTGCAGCAAAGACATGTTATCTGGAAGCCTGAACACCCATATCCTACTACTGACAAATCACTGATGGTAAGGAACAGTGATATTAATTCTGTTCTAATATCAGAACAGGGTAAAAAATGTTATGCACTCATGTTTTGTATTCGGAGGTGGCTCATTCGTTCAAATCATGTTGTAAATATGGATGCGTTACAATTATGCAGATTTTTGACAGACTTGCTTACCAGAAATAACATTTTGAATATTATTTACTAGAAAGATGACAGGTTTTACACTTGATACTGGTCAAATACAGATTTATCTCTGTGCTTTCATGAAGAGTGAGAGTGAGAGAGACAGAGAGAGAGAGAGAGAGAGAGAGAGAGAGAGAGAGAGATTTCCATGGATGTATAATTTACTGTAATTTGTTCCAAGAATGCTCATCTGTCTCCCATCTCTAACATTGCTACTTCCAACATATGTAGACTTTTATTTTCTAATTGTGCTTGAAATTGATTTAATTAAAATGTGCTTATGTTGGAAATGGGATTGTATTGATACTTGGGCTCCAACACATTAAGAAGGTGTTAAAAGCCCACATTATCAAGAACTGACAGTGGTTAATCGTCAAGAACAAGATATTGGGTGAGTGTTACTGTCACTGCCCTGGGGTTATCTACTGACATTTTTTCTTGCATGCTAATGTTGTTATAAGTTACATGACAACCAACCTTTTTTAACCCTGTTTAAATGAATGACAACCAACATTACATTTATAATTATATTTAAAATGCAATAATACAATACATTTCAAGCTTTACAGTAACAGTGGATGCATGTACAATAATGTCATACATTTTACTAATACACAATTTCAGTCACATTTCATTCCATGTATCATTTAAAATCAAGTATTTTACATCTCCAATTCTCACAGCATTTCATTCTAATAATAATGACACTCCTAACATTGTCCATTTACAGCATTTCTGACTGTCCAGAGTGAGAAAAACAAATGCTACATATAGCATCAATTCATTATATAAGACATTAATATGTCTGCTGCTTTCTGTAAATAAAACAAAATATTTTCTAGAATTATTTAGGTAACACGGTATGTTAAGTTTCCCTTAACTGATATTACTGTAGTTATCGCGTCATTTACTTGGAATAAACCTATTTTTAGTCATGGATTGAGTTGATTTTGTAAGTGCAGGTGTATTTAGTTGACATATAAACCAATTCCAGTTAATTCATGTATTACAACACTTAAGAATTTTGACATTTGTTCATGCTAACTAAAGCCTAGTTGAGGGAATCTTCACTGTTAAAAACTTATCATTGGACAAAGTATATATTTCCTGAAAATACATTGTTTCATGTATATATATATATATATATATATATATATATATATATATATATATATATATATATATATATATAAGCTTAAGGATAAAGTAAAAGGATAAAACGTTAAAATCTTTAAAGGGAGAAATTCCATGCAAAAAAGATTTTGAGATGAGTATTCATCAACGTTTGATCTTCATTGGTGCAAAAAGGTAAAGTTTTAGTTAATCTGCATGTTGGTCTCTGTTTACTTTGTTTAACAGTTTTCTTAATGCTGTATGACTTCATCTTGAAAGTGGTGCAAGTGGGATTTAGCCTCTAAATAAACAGAGCAACCTTGGTCCTTTAGTCAGTGAAAAATCGTGAGATAATAAATTCAATAAAGTTCTTTTTAAAAGCAAGCAGCAAAACCTGACCTTTAATGTGTTTCATAGTTTTTTATTAATATATATATATATATCTGTTCCTTCAACATAGTCTCCTGCACTTTAGTGTTAAATAGCTGCGAGGAAGTTCTTGAATATGAACCACTACCTGAGAAGATTTAAGTCTTGGATAGCAAAAGTTAATGTTCAGCTAATCCAGAGCACCATATTTGTGAAAATGTTCCAGAAACTATGTTTATTTGTAGATATTATTCAACATGCCTGGTTTAAACAGAAACTGAGCATTTCCTTATTTATTTTGTTTGATCAGGAAACCTTATATTTCAGTGAACTGACATTAAGAGGGATCAGATAATCATTGTATTGTCTCATCTATACAGGTAAAACTATTTCAGATGCCTTTTGGGGGGTTGTTGAGAAATATATGGTATATTGTTGCATGATGGGTCTGACAGGATCTGTTTACAGTAGTTCACTTTATTTTCACAGATAACTTGAGAATGTGTGGATTGTTCAGCACCAAAAGTCACATTAGGAAAATATAACAAAACTCTGTTTTTCATATCAGCCCATCCAGTCGTCATCACTCCACGTGTACATTTCCTCTTTCTCCTTTTTCCCCATTCCTCCGTATCTGTTCTTCAACCTGAGGCCAAGATTGTCAGTGATGGGCAGCTGTTCACTCTCAAGCGCACAGTTGTTCCTAGTAGTGAACATCTGGCTGATTTCCACAAACGTCTTGTTCATTGTCTCAGGGATGACAAAGTAGACATAGGCTGCCACACCCACACAAATGCCGAAGAACACCAGGTAACTGAAAGCTCCCGCTGACATCTGGAAAGGGGATTTGATATATGTATACAGCAGATTTTTGAGTAATCTTGCATTATGAGGATTTGTCTCAGAGAATTGTCAAACAGGACCGTAGGTCTCAATTTATGTCTTACTTACATTAACCTCCATTAAACTTTAAGATAGGGAGTAACCAAGCAGAAATACATTATGCATCAGAGGGACAAAACATACCTGCAGGAACGGGAAGACAAATCCGACAGTGAAGTTAGATAACCAGTTGAGCGCTCCCCCAACAATGTAAGCTGCGGGTCGGTGTGACTGCTTAAACAGCTCACCTGTCATGAGGAAGGGTACTCCAGCTGTGCACAGACCAACATCTGTTACTACAATGTACTACAGATGTTATCAGTTCCTTCATTTAACACCAGAGGGTAGCATTAAGTAATTTATAGTGTATGGTAAGTTTGGTCTACAAAAATGCAAAACGTTACTGATATTAAGGGTTAGGGGTTAGAGCCTAACCTTATACCCGGTGTCCATTCAATTTAAGGAACGAGGCATTTAAAATTATGGGACAGAATTTCTTTTACAGCAAAACCAAATCGATCTATCGAAGCATCAATATACGAACCTACATTACAACTTACTTTCACAGGTGACCTTGTGATTATTTTTAATACGATTTGTCCATGAATTAAAATGGCACTAATTTCTGGAGGTAGTGCAAATAAATGTATATTCAGGGATTTTATTAAACAAAACACAAACAAAAATGTCAAAAGAAAAAGTTGAAGGAATTATATCATAATATTCGTATTCATATATCATAATATAACATAAGTTGAATGAAACGAGAGCTTTTGTACAACTGAGGCTACAGACTACCAAAACTCAAGAATAAAGAACTATAAAGACTTAAAAAGAGACATTAATCAAGTGGAAAGACAAAACAGGTGAGAGTGATCAAGACAGCTGTAGACTATAAAGACGATGGGAGTTGAAATTCAATGCAAATGAACCTGCCAACATAGTTTTTAACCCTGCCTTATTAAGAATAACCACCATGTCTCGTTAGTGGCTTCATAACTTTTAATTGTTGCACCACATGATGTAAGCAATGGGAAAATTGCTTTATTTGGACACAAGACTATAACAGCAGTATTATTACCATTTGGCCATAGATGCAGAGTGGGAAGATGCCAAAAACAGGAAATTTTATAGGAAATAAAGCCTTCTGATTGATTGTCTTACCAGGCCCAATACAGAATCCTGCAATGATGCCCACCACACAGATCACACTGACATAGTGCATAAAGGGTATGTGAGCCTGGTTAAAAGAAGACAAAATAAATACAAAAATAAAGACCAAATTAAACAACCATCATCTAATGTCCCTGCAGGCATTTCTTAAGGTCCTTTCTTAGACAGATTTCTAAATGACTGATGTAAGTCCGCTACCTGAAGAACAAGAGAAATTGTGATGCCTGCACAGCACATGCCCATAAAGCTGAATCCACCAATTAACAGAGGCCTGCGACCTACTCGCTCGATAGTAAAACACTGCAGAGAAATCAGAAAGAGCAGATCAGAATAAGCAAGTAGCTTCCTGCCAATCTTTTATAATGCATAGCTGTCTGTGATCAAACATAAGATAAGAATAAGTAGTCAAAAGGCTTCTGTCTAGAGAGGAGAAGATAAAGGATGGGAAGGAGTGGAGCTGACCAGGATTGGCTAGAATGTTACTTAGATTCTCCTTAAACAGTGTGCCAAATTTCACACTTTTTTAACTAATTCTCTGAGTCTAGATCTTACAAATGCTTATCAGACTTGTGAAGTGAAGAAAAGAGTAAGTGTGAGAGTATTTTCTTACCCCGATAAGTCCAGCAATAACCTCAATGGCACCTGTGCCCACTGTTGTGTACTGAACCTTTGAGACAGAGATTCCCGCATTCTCGAAGATGGAGTTTGTATAAAACCAAATCTGAAAAACAGATTTGAAAAAGTTAAACGTTTAATTAAAGAGTCATTCTTTGGTTTCACATTAATGAAGTGCATAAAAATAAAAGGAAATTTTAAAGACTCGGGGACCAATCAGAAGACAGCTTAGGGCCTATAGATGGAGAAGTTATATAAAATGTAGAAAGGTTAAAAGTAAGTTAGGAATGAGTGAGTGATACAAGCATATTACTCTAAATTGAATTTTTATACTTCATATTATGTAACTATTCATTAAGCATATCAAAGATAACTAAAGCACAAAGTCTGACTAACCGCATCAATGCCAGACAGCTGCATTCCCACGTTGATGACCATGACTGATATGACCTGCCAGCGAACGGATCTGTCTCTTAGCAGCTCGTACACCGAGACGGTCCTCACTGAAGAGAGTGAGTGCTGCTCCTTCTGCATCTCCTCCAACTCTGCCTGGATATTAGTTTTTGCTCTATACCACCTCAGAGCTACCAATAACATCAGCACACAATTGAATAACAAAAAAGGGTTTTAGCTACCCCAAATGTTCAAAAACATCCCTTTATAATATGGAAAAAAGTGTGTATAGATTTAGCTTTTTTGTAGCAATTTAAATAAATACATTAAGATAAACCTAATGATATATAGCTGATCCAAAAATTGTATATACTATACTATACTATACTATACTACACTATACCATACTATACTGTACTACAATATACTATACTACACTATGCTATACTATACTATACTGCACTATAATATACTGTACTATGCTATACTATACTATGCTATACTATACTATACTACACTATACTATACTATACTACACTATACTATGATATAAGAGATGGCTCTTAAAAACTAGAATAAATATCATGTCCTTCATGCATCAAATTGCTAGTTTTGTCCAGCCTATACTATATTTACATGCTTAAACACATGACAAATGGAAATGTGTGCTGCATTACTGGCGTTCTGCTTACACATATGCACATTAAAAACCTGCATTGTAGCAAACTTACATTTTCTCACAATTTGACACTAAAATACTGGGAAACTTATTCTAGCTTTCTGGCATGCTAGCATACATTAATAATAGCATACTACCCTACCAACATATGAGAATGATATTTGATCATTAATACAATGATATTTGATATATGAGAATGACTTTCCTTGATGCATACATACTTATACACACACTTGCCTTACAGCCCACTGCTCGGTTCCATACTAGCATGCTAACACGCATGCACGTTGATACACAAACAAATTAGCATAATAATACACTAGAATTCTTGCATCCTTGCACATTATAATAAATCTTGAAAGCTACAGACTTCAAATACTTGCATGAAACCAAGTAGTCTTCTTTACTAGCATACTGCATTGTGGTAAGCTAACCTGCCCCACAAGGGGACAGTATGCTCTGCCTTGTGCCATTGCCAGAGGGAGGCAAAGAGCAACTACCAACATTAGTAGATAAACATCTCCCACCAGAGGGCACCACAAATGAAATAAGCAAGTAAATTGTTAAATTGTAAATTTTGTTTTTTTGAAGAACAAGAGCAGCCTTATTTCTACACAGAAAGAATTGGACAAGGGAATCCAGGACATAACTAAATACTAAAATCACCAGACAACCATATAACAAAACAATATCTGACAGGAAGTCGTATAAATTATATTAGCATTCCTATTATTTTGTATATTTGCAGATATGCATATTAGGAAACACTTGCATTGTGTTGACTCTTCTTCAACATTATTTATTATACATTAAATATTATATTGTGAATAAATAGTAAAATTACCATTGAGAGTTGCATGAATGTTGTGTTTCTCAATCAGTAAGTAACGAGGACTCTCGGGAAACCACGGTAATAGCATTAACTGGACAAATGTTGGGACCACAACTAGAGAGAGGAAAAGAGGCCAGTGCTCTTCCTATGGAGAAAAAAACGACATTTTAGTGTATAGCAGAAAACAGATTGTGACATTAATAGCATGAGTATTCTGTATGTAGAGGATTTCAACAAAAAGAAGAACACGGCTTGACATGTTGTTATTAAAATCTTGTGATTATTGTTAAAATACCATAAGTAATTACTGAAATGTATGCAAAAGACAGTTTTATCTCTACCTCTCTAGGTAGACTATAATGTAGGAAAAGGACACAATGTTGGTTACTCTGTTGGAAACCTTTTTATGCAAAATTGTGTTTGGTTATCTTTTTAACTAGGGCACTAATTTGAACCACTATTGAAAGCTACAATCATGGTAGCATACTTGCACACCACAATCATAGAAAAACATACTTATGAGCTTGCTGGCATACTAGCATATATGCATGCTAACATGCCAGCATATAACAGTATTAAACATACTAGCATATCACCAACAAACAAGCATACTTACACATTAGCATACTATCCTACAACCAACCAAACTCTAAAAAGCCCCTTTTCTAAGCATCTATTCTGTTTAATCGGATTTCAGTGCTATTCTCAGTAATCTTACTTCACCTTTCCCAGAACTTCATGAAGTCCCAGAACTTGAGCAATGAAAACTCCAATACAGATGAATATGCTGGGGACAAGGCCCAGGAAACCGCGGAGGTTCTTTGGAGCAATTTCTCCCAGAAACATGGGCACTACACTAAGAGAAATCCCTGCTCAAGTAGAAAAGGAGAGGAAATTAGTTTCAAACATAATGAATGTATCACAAATCTTATATTTCCATTAGACAAAATATTGTCAACTTATATATATATATATATAAAATAGTTAACATAATATAATGTTATACTATCTAGTAAATGTCAACTAGCATAGTAAATTTGTGTGCTAAAGTTTTGCACAATATTTTATTGGCACATTAGCATGCTTACCTTCTTCGACACTGGTATACTAGCATCTGAATATTTGCATTGTTAGAAATGTACAGACACAGGAACATGTGCATTAGCACATTAACATGTGCTGTAGCATGTTATTATGCCTATGTGCTTGCATACTTACAAACATGTATCCTAGCATATTTTCATACTTACATACATACTATCCAACTAGCATATGCACTACTATACTACATAATTGCACATTAACATACAGTACGTGGTAAAGGTATGAGGACACCTAACCAGTGCCCAACTAGTGGGGCAGTGGTGGCTCAAGCAGTTAAGGCTCTGGCTTGTTGATTGGAAGACTAGATTCAAGCCCCAGCACTGCCAAACCGCCACTGTTTGGCCCTTGAGCAGGGGCCCTTAACCATTCCTGCTCCAGGGGTGCTGTATCATGGCTAACCCTGTGCTCTAAAGTTGGGATATAAAAAGAAAGAATTTCACTGTGCTTTAATGTATGTGTGACAAAATAAAGGCTTCTTATAATAACCATAGCACCCATATATGGGAACTAAAAACCTAGCATGACAATGCCCCTGTGCACAAGTGGACTTCATGATGACATGGTTTGCCAAGGTTGGAGTTGAACAGTTTTCACTGTTCAGTGGGGTTGAGTCAAAGTCAGGGCTCAACCACAATGACTGTATTTCAGATTTCCTCACCGAACATCAGTGAATGATCACAAATCCCCATATCCACATGCCAACATCAATTGGAAAGCCTTCCCAGTAGAGTGGAGCTTATTATAACAGCAAAGAGGGAATAAATGTGCAATGAGATGTTGAACAAACACTTGGGTCTGATGGGCAGGTGTCCACAAACCTTTGGCCATAAACTATACTAGCATGCCTGCAGACCTGCACACTATCAGCTCTATCACCATCAAGCCTGTTATGCTTACACACTAACAAATTATTGCACAGTATGATACATAAACACTAGGACACTAGCATACAAACATTACTGTATAACTTCACAAATGCTGTAGAAATTCTTTGTACTTGCATACTTGGCCACTACAATACTACAACACAACATCAGTGTACCGGAATGTATTCCTGTGATGAAGCGACCGATGATGATCATCTCAGGAACGCCAAGATGCCTGCTTAAGCCCATGAGTCCACCAGCTACAAACACTAGTACTGTACTTTTTACCAGTGTCCCTCTTCTACACAAAAACAAGAACTATTAGAACTATGTTGAACTATAGATTCAACACTCATATTGATGATGTCTTGAATTATAAAACATTGTGGCTTGGTGCAGTACCTTCCGAATTTGGTGACTAGCATTCCTACTGTGAAGGAGCCTACCAATCCACCAATGGCGAAAATGGACACGGTAATGGAGTAAAGCACTGTGATGCTGTCGTTGCTCAGGCCGCTCCCATTACGCCTCACTGCAGTGCGGTTATAAAAGTCCTTTATGTACTGGAAAGATGTGCAAACAGAACACCAGGTAATATAAGCTGTTATTTAATTTTTATTTTTGACTCTTTTATGTATGTCTTTTTACTTTCACATGATTTTTACACAGATACTATAGTGCATTATGAATATGGATTTACAGTGGTGTGAAAAAGTGTTTGCCATCTTCCTAATTTTGTATTTTTTTGCAGGCTTGTCACACTTTAATGTTTCAGATCATCAAACAAATTTAAATACTAGTCAAAGATAACACAAGTAAACACAACATGCAGTTTTTAAATGAAGTTTAGTTTTTAATTAATGGAAAACTAAATCCAAACCCACTTCTCTGTAGTACAACAGAAAAATGAATTTGAAAGCAGCCACACAGAGGAAATGCAGAAGATACACATGCTACCCTTCACCCAACCTGATTTGTAGCAGACAAATGATCTACAGGAGGCAAAGCTAGTGAGCTCCTACAAGTTAAATATCCAAAAAAAGTTATTATGGTCCATCAAGAGTTATTACATTAGAAAAAGACAATACACTGTATGCGTCTAATAATTAAAGAAAGTTAAAGAGATCATAGGGATATATTTGAATAATTGATCATTAGCTTGCTCTTTTATCCTATTGGCACAAAATCCAGTAAACCAACCAAGGACATCAGAACTATCTCAAACACTCCAAGCTATCTCTCTCTCTCTCTCTCTCTCTCTCTCTCTCTCTCTCACTCTCTAGTATCAACATACATTGTCTAATCAGCAGAATACACACTGTCTAATCAGCAGAATTTCTGAAGAATTTGAATCACCACTTCATTCAAATGAAACACAACAAATTGATTAGATTACGCTGAAGTGTTGGATTCATGTATTCATTTGTGGGAAATCATTTCAAGCCGAATTATTTCTATTATTATTTCTTAAATTGTTCCTGCTTTAATTAAATGATGGTTAGAACAAAAATAAATAAAACACTGTTCTCCTACAAGTAATAGACTGTAAGTAATAGTACAGTGTAGATATCATGATTTTAATCTGTTACTCACCTGAGCAGGAGAATTGACTACAGCTAGGTTATAGCCATAGAGCATGGAGCTGCCAAAAGACGAAAGCAATGCTGCTGCTAGCAGGGTCGAAGTCAAATGCTGTGGAAACAAGACATATCTGAATTAAATACCTATGATAAAAATCAGTTGGAACACAAGTTAGTGTATACCACTGACATCCAAACAAAATTCATGAGCTTGTCCTATAGAAGCTGAACCACATTGATCATGTGGTGCTTTTATTTGCCTAGTGACTTCTTCAAAAGGCTTCAAATTAACAAAAGTTTACAATTCTGTTAAAAGCACAATGTTATGAAGGGGCTGTAAATGGTATGACAGTATATTAGGTATAAAAAGAGTATTTTATGCTATAATTAAATTTAAGTGTATGGATAAAAACATTTATATTCATTCACAGTTTAACATATAGAATGTTATAGATAAATATATTCTTTATATACTCTCTCTCTCTCTATATATATATATATATATATATAAAATAGAATATAGAATAATTTGAATTCAAGTGGTCACTGCATGGTGTATGTCACATGCTTGCTTCAAGTGATGGATTACATTTGGACAGTAATCCATCTAGCTGGGCACATGACTGCATTAGGAAAAGCATGAGCTGTAGTCATGACTTGTGAGAGTGTGCTGCCACAAGACTTGGAACAGACTCAGTCTTTGATTCAATCTTCAATCTCTCTAAAGTCCTGCAGCTTCAGGAGCACTACAGTAGCTTTTATTTTTGCAAGGAACACTAACAGGGTTAATGTTAAAAGTAACATGCATGTGGAAACGGCTGGGAGGTGTATCATCGGTGGCACAAAAATTCAGCACGAGTGTGAAAAAAGGCACATGATTACAAAGTTTAAAGAGAGCGTTTGTTGGTTTTTCTTACAAGTAGGTGTCCTGCTTTACTCTGATGCATTGAAACATTGAACAGAATGCTTTTGTCAGACTTCTAAGAACATAAAGGAAATCAACAGAAATACTATACAGAAATAATAGTGATATTATTTGCTTTGGCTTTGCTATGCATGTATGATCAATAATAGATAGGCTGTTAGATCCATAAACATACCAACACAATCATTCCTTTAAAACTAAGTGACTCACCCCTCGAATTGTTCCTCTTGGCTCGTTTAAACCTTCCTCCGCCATTCAACAAAGCATGTGCAAAACTTTCAAGCAGAGTAAAAGTACAAGACTGCTTTTTGGAGCTGTCTCTAAAGCATTCAGGCTCGGACGGAGACGACCAGGTTGTGTGCAGCACCTCCTCCTTCTCCTTTATCTCTCATGACTGACTCTTGCATCATCTCATCAAGAGCGTTCAGCTTACCACATGCACCTACACTCAGCTGTCTACTGACTGGCAGCTCCTGAGAATTCAAACTATTATTATCACACATGATGGTTAGAAATCCTACAAATTTTACATCTGAAAATCTGCAAACTTAACTGCAAACTAAAACATTTTTTTATACAAAAGTTATATAGGTGTGATTTGGCACTGTATGTCTTTTAGTATATAACTCTTAAGTCTTCCATTTGACCTTTGACCCTTATTATCAGATGTTACCTAACACAGTGGAGTGAATATGGCCTGAATTTAGTTACAACCCTAAAGTGAATTATTTGTTAATAAAAGCACGTCCCAAAGTGTTTACATTTTTCCTCTCTCAAACTAGTTTGATCTTGTTATCGCTTGTTATATCAGTATTTTTTATATCCCTTTTCTCCTAAAGATGAAAAACAAATCATGAGAAAAAGCACACGTCCCTGTCCTGAAGAATGTAAATATACAGATTTACCTCTAACTGTTTCATAGCACTGACAGTAGAGACTCCTTTTTATAAATGCCAAATAAACATCTCCATACAGAAAACCTCATTGTTCATGTTATTATTCTGTGTATCTGGAAAATCTGCTATACAAAACTTTGATAATGTATTTTGATAAAGAGTGAATCCTTATCATCATCTACTTTGCTTTGCAGATGTCCCAATGGTCAGAGCTGCTGTTATAGCCACCTTCTAACCAAACAGATGTGAAATTTTAATAGTGCTGTGCTCTAAGAATGAAATTTATTTGATGAATCAATTATAGGAAGCAGTGGACTTTTATTCATTATGATATTGTTAGCATATGTTAAATTATCCAAAAACAAATTCTAGAGATTTGAACCTGGATTATTTCTAATCCACGATGATAGCATGTCTAAACAAAAATGAAATAAAAACTGATCGTTCTGTTTCACATCGTGTTGGCATTAACTCCTGAATAAACTCATAAGAATGAAAAAGTCTTAGCACAAGAACATCACATGTTCCTTTCATTCTCCTGTGTCTCAGTCTTGTGACTTTTTTATTTTTACAAATAATGTGGTTATGGATTAATTCAAACACGTATTGTGACTGTTATTCTAATATATGAAGACTTTCAGCTGTTTAAAAGCAGCAGTGGGATTCAGACATAAAATAAAACATCTTTGCCTTTCACAGGAAGGTCACACTTCAAATCCTTGGGGTCACATGAATAAATAAAATGGGAATAGAATCAGTATGTAGGCTTTGAGAACCATCTTGACTTTCACACACAACTCTATTCATTGTTTCTCTTTTGGATTTAGGTTGCAAAAAACTCAAATGTTTTCTTTCATTTACTTTAAAAGTTCTCTTGTGTTTATTATTTTCATACAATAAAGCAAGTTGTAAGGAACTATTGGGACAATTCACTGCCAGTCCACCAGAGGGAGTGTTTGCAGGTGGATTGCTAATCCTTGTTTAGTGTCATGTGTTCATTTCATGTGTTCAGTCCCCTGTTCATTATTATCCCTAATGTGTTGCCCTATTTATACCTGCCATTTGACATTTGAACAGTTCAGAATCTCCGGGTGGTTGTAAGTTCATATGGGTGGCTTTTGGTTCTCTGATTTCTGCTACCTCCAAAAACATGCTGGTAGATGAACTGATAACTCAAAATTACATTTAGGTCTGAATTGTGCTCCTTTGATCACATTTTTTGTTTATTTGCTCTCTCACTTCTCATTTTATATATTAGATGGAGAAGCCATAAATCTGTATTTATATGAATGATAAATATATATATATATTTCCCCAGAAAATAAAGTAACAAACAAACAAATATGTCACATGCCTAATAAGACTAAATGCAGTCTCTGTATAATAACTGAACACATGCTCTCACACAAGGCCCTTAACACACAACTGCTCTGCTGTGTAAATGAGATAAATCTAAGCCTTTTTTTAGGATATTGGTCTTAATATATTATGATACCTTCAAGAGAGAAAACACATTAGGTTTAATGATATTATTTTAGCCAAAGAAAATAAAGTTCAGACAATGTGACAAACCTTAATTTTATCACCATTTATTTAATGATTATAATCAGTACATTGATAAAATGATTGAATCAATTTGTAATTACAAAGCAAGAAAACCACAAAACACACCATAATACATTTGGGCTAGAGTAATAATTAGTCAATTTATTTATACTTTATAATAGTGCACATTTTTAGAAAAGAATAATGAGCGCTCAAATTTACTTCAGTATTTAAGGAGGAGCTGAAATAGGAGACTCAAATAAGAGATTTTGGAGATTTCCAGAGAGCAGGTGTTTAATCAGAAGTTTTTTTAATCATTGAAGACTTTTAACTAGACTTCTATCAGTCTGTGGTGGCCAGCTTCCTTTTCTAGGCTGTGGTGTGCTTGGGCACCGCTGCAAAAGCGAGTGATGCTAACCGGCTAAATACAGTTCTGTCAGTGACCGTAAAATACATCCCTCATGTGCAGAGGCACTTTTCAACTTTTTAGTTTTTTAGTGAACTACATTGACACATTCATTCCATTAAAACTGAAGGACAATTCATACATAATCTGCATCTGTTTATATATTGGGTACATTTTGTGTTATTGAATGAATATATTTTTTGTGTATATTCTGTGTACTTTTGTACAGTGCAGGGCTCTCAAGTTTTGAAGACAGGCAAGCGTGACATCTCCAACCCCCATTTTTGGCTCCCATTTAAAACTAATGAATGTTTTTTTTTTTTCATTGGTTGTTGCGTTAAATCTTACCCATATACAATAGTGCTATTTTCTGATTGGCTATTGTGTAGCCTCTTTTTTTTGATTGGCTGATGAATATCAGGCTTTTTTTTTTTTTATTTAAAGCAAATGGTTATAGTCTTTACCCTTTAAATTATTTTCTCTTTAGTATCTCACCTCATAGCATTCTGGGGTAATAACCATGATGATATCTAAAGCTGCTTCTTGTACAAATGCAGCTGTCAACAACCACACAGTCCACACGGGGGTTGAAGTGGAAAGCGATGTCATGAAGGTACTTCGGTCCATTCTGCAAATTTATTTCAAAACTGAAAAGAAATCATTTTAACGTTAAATAGATTTGAGTACATTTTTTTTAATTTTTTTTTTTTTTTTTTTATGAAACTGTCATGAAATGAAAATATATTCATTATACTGATCAAAATGTGATGGAACTTTCCCTTGAAAGCCACACCAGATCCCAAGCCTCCGGGGATTGATCCCAAATACGGTTTGCTCTGTTATGGTTAAGCATCATTCATGTTATAACAATGAATCTTTAATTGTGGTTATTTTATAAAAATACAAAAACTTGCAATCTTTAAGTTTGTTCATTCATTTGGAAGATGACATTAAGATGTTACTCACAGGGTTGCAGACTGGACGTGGTACATAGGCTGGATGTCAGAAAAAAGAACGAGCATATGAAAAACATTAGAAGAATATAAATAAAACCTGTTTTCTCCTCATTTGTGACAGACCTGTAGTGCTATAAAGTTAACATTTGGGGAAAGCTGTCATAGCAAAAAAAAAAAAACCTGCAAGACATTTGCGACTTGATTTGTGGATTTCGTTTTATATTAAATCTAAAATTCACCTGTAAATGTCAATGTACTGTAAATGTTAATGAATATAGAATTAATTTGTTTTGATCCATGTATACAGAGCCGATCCTGACCTCCCTGGGGCCCTAAGCAAAGTTCTGCTAAGGGGCCCTCCTACCTGACCCGTGAGCCATTTGCCACACATTCACACTTGACACCCCACTGCACCCACTACAAACCTCCCTCCTTTTAAAAAATTTTGCTCCATCTCTCGGTCAAAGAGTAAAACAATACAGAATTGAATGACGTATAAACAAATCTTTATTGGATGGAATATTTTAAATGAGTTGAATATTAACAATTGAATTTAAATGTAATTAATGATATCAAAAATATGGTCACTATTAGAAATCACACTCTTAATATTTACATTTTAAGTATTGAAAACTTAATTCTTGATATCAAAAATCCATAACATGTGAATGTAAAAAAGCTAAAATGGCTTGCCATACCGTATCACTGTATTTTACAGTATGCACGAGAGCAATACTTGATCCCTGATGGTTATTATTTACTGAGGGATGTGCATTCATACTGACCTGGCATTATGCCCATTCCAATGTAAATCCATTGGTTTCCATATTGCATTAACGTTATTGTAACCTTGATTGAGAGACTATAAACATTGTCATTTAGGAGCGCTATCACGCTACTTTTTGTACTGGTCCCCACACAGATGTCGCTGTTGGAAAGCGCGTGTGTCATTTCGTGCACGATTGCACGCGCATATGAACGCATGGGCACGCGCGGCGCGGTTATCGAGCTGCCGTTTATAAACACCGTTGCCCTTGGGCGTTTATTCACGCGAATGTTCACGCAATAAATTGTTGTGTGACAGACAGGCCAAGAGATGCACCGGCAGCACTGCACAGCTAATTTAGCTAGTCAGATAGAGATTAGAGACAGAATCACATCAACTTAACTTTACTGTTATTTGCTCTTGCTGACATCAAACCTGAAGAGAACACAAGTTTACCTGATTGCTGTTCTTGCATTTTACTCTCATTTTGTTTCTTTTTTCTCTTTTCATGGCCAGATGGATAGCTCCGCTTAATATTGTCATCTACACAGTAAACATTAACATGCGCTGTAAAATGAGGCAGGGGAGGCGGGGCCTTGCGTAATTTGCGGGGCCCTACGCAACTTGCGTAGTGAGCGTATAGGGCCGATCGGCTCTGCATGTATATAATATGATTTAAAGATTCGTTTTGAACTGTTATTACTTACAGGACTGTTCATTAATTTAGTCCTTAGGTTATAAATGAGTTGAGGTTCGGAGAGGTTCTGTGGGAAAAGAAATTATGTACAACAAAAATTAATAAAAATACATGTCTATGTGACTGATGTTAATTTTCATGTATGTATATTTACAATGTAAATATATGCATTTCACTAAAAATCCTTCCTATTTGTTTTATTTGTTTAATATGTTTTATGTCATGTTTAAATTAATTAGTTCTATTTTTGGCGGAAGTGTTTTCTTTTGCGATTAAGCTGTGTTATGTCATGACGTCATTCGGGAAGTGCGCGCTGCTCCTCAGTTTACTTTGTGCATACTGAGGAGAGGTAAGCTGTTAGCGGTGCTCTTCCGGGATTACTTGTAAAATTGAGTTTTACACATTTGAATTTCACTCATAACATGTTCAAATATTATTGTTAAGTGTTATTAATGTAATATGTGATATGTAAGGTGATTTGTGGATGGATGGGGAGGATTAAGCGTCTTATTCAATAAGTACAGCGAGCAAATAAGCATGTGCATTGGCTAGGCTTAGTGATGCTAGTGAGTTAATGGCTGCAATTTGACTTGTGCAGGTGGTAAAGCTGACCAAGCAGCCACGGTTATTTTGTTTCTTTCTGTATTCCATCCAGGTACAGTAACTTCTAATGTTTTATAATTTGTTTAATTAAATTTGTATTTCTGTTTTATTAGTTTACTTTGTGCATACTGAGGAGAGGTGGTAAAGCTGACCAAGCAGCCACGGTTATTTTGTTTCTTTCTGTATTCCATCCAGAATTGTTGAGTGTTGGTGACAATAAACTCTCCAGTACTGCTGCAGCAAAGTTGTAAAGACTAGTTATTTCACAACACAACGCAGAGAACGCGAGCACCGGTCAGAACCGAACGTGACCGGTTACAGTGGTGCCGTGACCCGGATGAAGGTCAGTTTGCTTTGGATCTTCGTCCAAGAATCAACACCGTTTGAGAGCACCAGATAAGTGGACAGCAAGCGAGGTACAAGAACATCTAGACAGATATCAGCTTGAGCAAAAAGAACAGTCAGTAGTTAGGTCTAAGCGTGATATCACTGCGAGAAATGCAACAGCTCATACCCAGTCACTTAGGGAAGGGAATGCCACCACAGGAGATTTCCCTGTTGTGACGCCTGATGATGCTAATGCTAGTACCTTATCTTTACAGAATGATGATAGTTGTATAAAGACACTTATCAGTTTACTTGATCGTGCGCTAACTCAGAATAGTCAGGTAGAGTCAAAGGGCCCTTGGCCAAGTCAGTCACCTATGAGAGCATGTAAAGTATGTCGATCTCACGAGCATTCCACTTTGTCACATTGTCGACGGCAGCGACTCTGCCTTGCTTGTTTCCAACCTGGCCACATAAAAAGGAATTGTGTGAACATTCAATCAAGTACTGACAGTCAGACTGTACAGCCATCTCAAGGTTCACCGGCTTTAAAATAGTCGGCCCACACCTGGGGAGGGGACGTGTGGGTGGAACAGAACGAACCCTCAGTACTACAGACATTAAAGAAGTTTATGAAAGTGCATGTGCACAAGCTCCGACCCAAGTCAAGGTGATTGCACAGAATATGCAAACATTGGAAGTATTTGATGAGTTGTTCTATGCACCTGTTTATGTGAACGATAAATTCCAAATGATGGGAATGTTGGACTCTGGATCCATGGCTTGTACTTTCAGCGAAGCAGTAGAGAGCAGAATGCTCAGAGATAATGTGTTACCGAAACCCACACCACTGACACAAGAAATAATGTTAGTGGGATGTGGAGGTAAAGCAACGAGGCCAAAATGCATATACGAAGTCGAGCTTAAAGTGTATGGTATGAGATGCTTGGTACCAATCTTGGTCGTACCAGGGCAAAAGGATGATTTAATCATTGGAACCAATGTGGTGAAGTTTCTAATGAGTCAAATGAAAGCCAACAGTGATCATTGGAGAACTCTGTCTAACAGTGCTTCTGAGTCATCTTTATCATGCAAAGGTTTTTTAGGTGTTATGGCAAATACTTGCTGTTGGAGGGGTAGTGACCCACCAGATAAGATTGGGACTGTTAAGCTTTTTCAAGCCGTCACATTAGTGGCAAAAAAAGAACACCTTGTTTGGGGAAAGTTGGCAAGTAATACTGCCATGTCACCAGGAAGCACTGTCATCGTAGAGGCCACTTCTACCCAAACTATGCCTCGGAACATTATCATTGGCTGTGTCGTTACACCTTTATGGGGAGATCGATGGGTACCTTTGAAAATTATCAACCTTTCAGACAAACCGATCACTTTAAAAAAGAACTGTAAGCTGGCAGATGTGTTCCCATGTCATGCTGTGGAAGATTTTGAACTTTTACAGGGTTATAGTCAGGCTCAGGTGGCTGCACCGGAGAGTATATCTCAGCCTGGTGCCATTGCTGATCTTAAGCAGAGACTAAAGGCTGCAGACCTTGGTGACATCAACATCGATTTGTGTTCTGCTAGTGATGCAGCAAAAGACAGGCTTGTGCAGCTGCTTGAGAACTATAATGATGTATTCTCTAAACATGCTTTAGATTGCGGAGAGGTCAAAGGTTTTGTTCACCGCATTCGCCTAACTGACGAGCGTCCATTCCGACTTCCGTACCGTCGGATACCACCTGCTCACTATCAAAAGTTACGGCAAGTTCTCTCAGAAATGGAAGAGCAGGGAATAATCCGTAAGTCAGTGAGTGAATATGCTTCGCCCCTTGTTTTAGTATGGAAGAAAGATGGTAGTCTAAGAATTTGCACGGATTTTAGATGGCTGAATGCTAGAACCATCAAGGATGCTCACCCACTTCCTCATCAATCAGACTGCCTTGCTGCTTTAGGAGGAAACGCTCTCTTCAGCACTATGGATCTGACATCAGGTTTCTATAACATCCCCATGTCTGAAGAAGATAAAAAGTACACTGCGTTTGCAACTCCAGTGGGCCTTCATGAGTATAATAGGATGCCACAGGGACTGTGTAACAGTCCAGCATCTTTTATGCGCATGATGCTGAGTATCTTTGGGGACTTGAATTTCAGTAGCTTGTTGTGTTATTTGGACGACTTATTGGTGTTTGCACCTGATGAGGAGGCAGCGTTGGACAGGCTGGAGATAGTCTTTCAACGGTTGAGGGATTACAACCTCAAGTTAAGTCCAAAAAAGTGCCATTTCATGCAAACATCTGTTAAATTTTTAGGTCATATAATTGACGGGAATGGTGTATCTGTTGATCCTTCGAAGGTTGAAGCCATAGCCAAATTGTCAAAAGAGGACCTCATGGAAGAGGATGGGTGTACTCCATCTGTCCGAAGGATTAAGTCTGTTTTGGGCATGATTCTCTATTATCAGCATTTCATCCCAAGTTGTTCCTCAATAGCCAAACCGTTGTTTTCTTTGACAGCTGGACAGAAAAGAAAGACAAAGGTCAAAACTGGGACTAGGGCAGGCACTTATAGGAAGTTGAAATCAACCGATTGGACTCCCGAGTGTGATGTGGCCCTTTCTAAACTGAAAGAGAGCTTATTGAAGAGCGTGGTTCTAGCACATCCTGATTTCTCTCTTCCATTAATTTTGTCAACTGATGCATCTCTAGATGGACTCGGGGCTGTGCTATCACAGATACCGGCTGGGGAGGAGAAAGCACGCCCCATTGCATTTGCAAGCAAGACTCTAAGTAACTCTCAAAAGAGGTACCCAGCACATAAGCTTGAGTTTCTAGCCCTGAAGTGGAGTGTGTGTGAAAAATTTAGCCATTGGTTAAAAGGACACATGTTCACGGTATGGACAGACAATAACCCTCTCACTTATATACTAACTAAAGCTAAACTCGATGCTTGTGAACAACGCTGGGTATCCAAGCTTGCTGCTTACACTTTCGATCTTAAGCATATTGCTGGGAGCAAGAACATTGTAGCTGATGCCTTGAGCCGTGATCCTTTTCCAAAAACAGTGAGTCATAGGCTTATCACAGAGAGATACAGCAACTTACTTGCTGAAGCTGACCGTGTTGATGAGGATGGGGTTCAGGACACTTTTCGGTTGCAAGTGAACAGTCTCCATGTAACGCCCTTGGCTAATACAGCGTCATACAATCATGATACAGTCAGAACCCTCTTAGGTCTTCATGATCAGTGGGAAAGGGTAACCGAGCTGAGAGCCATGCAGACAATCCAATCGATTCAGAATATGGTAGCGCCCGGGTGTGATACCATCTCAGCAATCCCTTTAGAGAAAATCAGGCAGGATCAAGAGTCAGATTTAGCAATCTCGAAAGTGATTCCTTTTTTGACTCAGAAAAAACGACCATCAAGGAGAGAGATGATTGGAATGGGTGCTGGAACTTTATTTCTTCTTAAGCAATGGGATAGGTTGAAATTGCAAAACGGAGTAGTTTATCGCGTCTCGAAAGATCCGTTAAGCAATCACAAAAGGCTCCAACTTGTAATTCCATCAAGTCTTAAGGCTAAGGCTTTAAATGGTGTACATGATCTTGCTGGACATCAGGGACAGTCAAGAACCCTCCAGTTAGCTCGACAACGTTTTTACTGGCCTAGGATGGAGTATGATATTAGGGAGTATGTCAAGTGTTGTCAGAGGTGTGTATTGGCCAAAACACCAGAGCCATCTGCTCTAGCCCCTCTTGAGAGCATTAAGACTTCGGTACCGATGGAGTTGGTGTGTTTGGATTTTTGGTGTGCTGAGGATAGCAAGCAACGATCCGTGGATGTATTAGTTGTTACTGATCATTTTACTAAGTTGGCTCATGCTTTTCCGTGCGCAAACCAGAAAGCGAAACAGATAGCCAAGAAGTTGTGGGATCATGTTTTTTGCGTCTATGGTTTTCCGACACGTATTCATACCGACCAAGGGGCTAACTTCGAAAGTGCACTCATTGCAGAATTGCTTAAATTGGCTGGTGTTGAGAAGTCTCACACTACAGCATACCACCCGATGGGGAATGGTGTAACAGAGCGGTTCAATCGAACTTTGGGCAGTATGCTACGCTCCTTGCCTCTTAAGGAGAAACAAAAATGGCCCGAGCAGATACAGGCTCTGACATTTGCGTATAATGCCACGGTGCATGAGACCACTGGTTACGCCCCATTTCAGTTAATGTTTGGTCGTATCCCAAAGTTGCCAGTTGATGTCATTTTTGGGCAGGTGTTCCATGACCCTATGGTTGTTGATCATAGTAACTATGTGCAAACGCTAATGTCTCACCTCAAAGAAGCAGCATACATAGCTCAGAAACACACTGAAAAGGAGCAGAGAAAACAGGCCAACTTCTATAATCGGAAGGTTAAGGGGTTATGTTTGAACGTTGGAGATAGAGTGTTGCTCGCCAACAAGGGTGAGAGAGGAAAGAAAAAACTTGCTGATAGGTGGGATCCAAATGTCCATACGGTAAAGGACCGGGATCTTAGGGCTAACATATACAAAGTGATTGATGGAAAGGGTAAGTCAAAAGTGGTGCATCGCAACCTAATTCTGGACATCAGCTTTCTACCTATTGAACCAACCCAAGATGAGGATGTTCTGTCAAGTGCTGGGAATGTGGAGACCAAACCTTGCATGTCGGATCTGTTCGATCCAACTGATGGGGGTGGTTCTGATGACAGGATGGGAGCATGGGTGTCTGATGAACAGGGAGAAGTCGAGGGCCAAGAGTCTGTTTGTGGTGATTTGGAATCTGATTATTCAGCAGAATGTTGTAGTCCAAATGAGGTTGCTGGAGATTGTTCTGATCGAATGAATGATGAAGATGGTGAATCCTACTCTAGTACCTTAGACCAGCAAGTAAGGGCTGTAAATGACTCCAATACTAATCATATTACTGACATGCCAGCACACACATCAGATGATACACAGAGTTTTAGGACTCGTGCAGGGAGGGTGGTCAAAAAGGTTAGTCGTTTGATTGAGTCTATGACACAGAAGTCACCAGTTGTGAAGAGGGCAGGATCGTTTCTTTCTCAGTTTTAAGGAGGGTTTTTACTTTCTTTTCTTTGGCATAGTGTTGCGAATAGATGTGCACGATGTGGAGTTTATAGAGAATAATAGATCAGGTTAATGAATACTGTAAAAGGCAGTATGACTTTCTAAAGATGTCCAGGACTAGACCAACCTTGGATTATTCTAACCTGTTAAGCGGGTAACATAGTATGTTGAACTACAAGTAAGTTTTGCTTGTGAATCTGATTCTATTTGTTTTATTTGTTTAATATGTTTTATGTCATGTTTAAATTAATTAGTTCTATTTTTGGCGGAAGTGTTTTCTTTTGCGATTAAGCTGTGTTATGTCATGACGTCATTCGGGAAGTGCGCGCTGCTCCTCAGTTTACTTTGTGCATACTGAGGAGAGGTAAGCTGTTAGCGGTGCTCTTCCGGGATTACTTGTAAAATTGAGTTTTACACATTTGAATTTCACTCATAACATGTTCAAATATTATTGTTAAGTGTTATTAATGTAATATGTGATATGTAAGGTGATTTGTGGATGGATGGGGAGGATTAAGCGTCTTATTCAATAAGTACAGCGAGCAAATAAGCATGTGCATTGGCTAGGCTTAGTGATGCTAGTGAGTTAATGGCTGCAATTTGACTTGTGCAGGTGGTAAAGCTGACCAAGCAGCCACGGTTATTTTGTTTCTTTCTGTATTCCATCCAGGTACAGTAACTTCTAATGTTTTATAATTTGTTTAATTAAATTTGTATTTCTGTTTTATTAGTTTACTTTGTGCATACTGAGGAGAGGTGGTAAAGCTGACCAAGCAGCCACGGTTATTTTGTTTCTTTCTGTATTCCATCCAGAATTGTTGAGTGTTGGTGACAATAAACTCTCCAGTACTGCTGCAGCAAAGTTGTAAAGACTAGTTATTTCACAACACAACGCAGAGAACGCGAGCACCGGTCAGAACCGAACGTGACCGGTTACATCTACATATTGCTCACAAATATTAATCTTTAAATTTGTGTATTTAATTGATTCTATACCAATAATAACACAAATGTGTGTAGAAAATATGTGAAGTGAAATACTAGGACTTAAAAAGAAAGAAAAATTAAAGACTATTAAATTCTATTTTTTGTTTTATTTTACATTTAGCTATTAAAAAATTAAAACCAGCCTACATGCATGGATGAACAGGAACTTTGTATAATTATATATTATATATCATCATAACTGACCCATTGGCCTACTGTGACAGTGAGCTTCCCTTGAAAGGTGAAGAGGACAGAGTCGCTGGCTTCACTCACTCCCACATCACTAACAGCTCTGTATTGGACCCAGTATTGTTCTGTTGGCTTTAGTCCAGTCAATGTGAAGGTGTTCTGTGCATTTGACGTGTCTATGACTGTCCATTCCTCAACGTCAGCTGCTCAATCATTCGAATGTGTCATCCTATAATCGACTCTGAAGTGTACAGTCTCTCCAGTTGGGGATTTTGAAAGCTTCAGTGTGACTTTCCCATCACTGGTCTCCGCTTCAGGTTTGGGTGGTTTGGATACAGGCTGGAACTTAGGATCTGCCAGAGAGCCATTCTGATAAAGTTGGATGGAGGTTCCTGGATTGCTGGGATCTGATATGGAGGCAATGATGAATTTGATTCTCTTCTCATTTTTATTGCCCTTTAAAAATGAGGTAAAGAGAGAAAGATTCTGCCTCATCCTTCTAGGAATGTCAGTAGAAGTGATCCAAGACTGTGCTGCTTGGAGAATGGAAACTCTCTCACTTGTTTGCCCCAACATTTTAAATTCTTCAGAGTTCTCAAAGTCCTGTAAAGCTGCTAGGTAGGCGTCATCATGCTTTAGAGATGTAAATGACAAACATACCACCACATCAACATCAGGACGAAGGCAGATAGAATTGAGTGACCCTGATGATTTCACAACTGTGATGTCTTTCAACCCAACTGTATAGGAGCTCAGTATATTTAATTCAGTTGTAATGTCATCTAGCCACTTTTTCATGATGCTTACATTGAAGGGTGATGTGTAATGGATGCTCAGGATGTCCCCCAGTGCCTTGTCCTCTTTTGTCCCACCACGAATAGCTGGTAGCACTCTGCATAGTGCGTTCTTAAAGAAACTTGTATACTTTCTGTGTAATGCCTGAAACTTTTCCAACCTGTCTTTTATATCAGGGAAATCATCCGTTATTTGTCTTTTGATCAAATCATTGCATATTCTCTCCTTTTCACCAAATTCCTCAAGCAAACTTTCTGCATTATACAACAGGCTCAAATTAATTTCTCTCACCAACTTTGCAGCCTTATCATCCAAAAGATTGAGAGGATACAGCCACACTGTCAGAGGCACACCTTTACCTTGTTGCTTCATCAGATCAGGCACCTTCTTGTACACATCCAGAGCTTCCTTATATGTGGTGGGGTTTTCTTCAAGTTTAATGTCACCATAAAATGTGACACTAATATTCTCAGCCATTTTTTTTTCATCTTCAGTCATGTTAAGGGATGCTTGCCCCTCAATGGAAATGGTAGGGATCTTCTTGACCACTGCATGAAGGTTTCCTTCAATTTTCTGTTTGCTCTCATTTTCTGTTCTCTTATAATCAAACACCATGAAAACCTGAGCTCCATACAGTACAGCTGTAACTACATGAGTGGCTGTTTTCTGGTCAAATACTTGTGGGTAGGTGATATTACCGAGCTCCTTCATAGTGAGCTGTTCAAATGTTGTTGTCTGGCTGTACTGCATTGTAACTCTGGACTGATGTGCTGAAGATTTGGTATCTTGCAGGTACTTGGCCGATCCTCCAACCTCCACCAATCCACATAAGAAACTGGCTTTAAGGGAAGCACTTATGTCTAGGAGGTTTGCCTTATCACTGAGACTATCAGAGGCCGCAAATTTCAGATGTGTTTTAGGCTTCTGATGAACGTCAAGGTCATCACACAATGCATTTTTATCCCATAAAGTAACACCTGAAAAAGGAAAGTGATGAGAAAAGAGAGTTGTTTTACAAATATTTGTTATTTTTCAATAATATAAATAATATAAATAACATTTCCAATGATATATAGAAAAAAGGGATAAATAGGCTGTGGAAAGACAAATATTAGTAAATGCAACTACAAGTGAAAATGATTCAATCTTGTAACTTACATAACAAAAAAAATAATAAACTTTCATATGTCATCTGCTTATAAAACAATCAACTTTGTAGTGGTACTGTAACAGTAACTCCATCATCAACATTAGGGTTAGGGTTAGGGTTAGGCAATAACAATGAGTCAAAAGGTCATAAAGTTTGACTTTTTCTAACATTTCTGAGGTATTATTGCTGATCAGCATCTTTAGAATGCAACAGGTAATTAAATGATGATCATGTAAAATGCACCTAGAATAAAGGAGTCACTTCGGCAATCATACAGCATGCCAGGATACAAAGGTCTTCCAAGGGCAGCTATTTCCGTGCATCTGGAATCCATGACTTGCAGCAAATAAGAAAAGGCTAGAAAATGTGAAGAGCAGAGATAAACAGGACTGGTTTGATTCAAAAGACCAGGAACGTTGTTCTGAGAGACCATTTGAACTAAGAAGGTCATCTAAACTATTTTTAATTAAAATGTCATGATACAGTACTCAGACACTGTTTATCCCTTTACAGTGCTGATCCATTCTGGGGTGGTGGGTAACTTCTTTGATGGAGCCACCATTCAATACCTTGACATTCCCACAGACTACCAAAATTCAGGCCAGTGATGTGGGCCCAATCTACCTCAACCAGTAGGTTGGCTCGCTCTACAACAAGCACACCAGGGTACTGCTCATGACATCATGCAAGCACACCAAAAACAACTCACTTGCTGGCTTCAGCCACTGCTTTTGCACACCTGAGCTTATTCTAGCCTCCATCTCAGTCAAAACAAAAAAACTATTCACAATGCTATGTACCACTGAATATCAGGATCTCAAAGAGGTTTAAGAAGACCAAGGCCAGTGGCTTCACCCCACACTTGCTGTATGACTGTGCCATAAAGCTGCTTCCCGTTACAGTGCCTTATTTTGGTTGAGTGTACCCATTGTTATCAGCCAAGCAATGGGCCATGGAGGAGTAATTACTGTGTGTATATATGTGTACAATTACTGTGTGTATATATGTGACATCTTAGTTTGCTCCTCATGTTCACAATATTAACCTTGCTCTTGTAGCGATTTTGGCTCGTGATGCAAGGTAAATATTTATAAGTAATTATAACGTGTTATAGTGACTCCTAAATATTTTAACCTAAGTTGAAATTGACGGTAATGGAATTAACGTTACACTTATTTGGTCTGTTCGTCCGCCGACCGCCGAACAGACCGTGTGATCTTTATTAATTCTATGAAGGAGGTATCTTCCCGGCCAAGAAAGACTCACTTCCCTTTTACATTATACCGTAATTTACATTAAATTAACTTAATAGAGCATGTAGTTCAGACCAGATGTTGCAGGTACCTTAAGTTTGTGAGCGATACTCAGAGACGATCACTTGTGGAACAAAAATATGGCGTTTAATGAATGAGACAAACACAACATAAAGCTAACTACACAAACAAACAAAAGAAATAGAGAAAACAAAGATGAAAATAAAATACACAAAAGAAATTGAAATTGGGGAAAGGGAGGAAGAGACTGGAAAAGAAAAAATTAGAAAGGAAGGAAAGGAATGGCAAGCTTAGTGTCAGGCCCCGGGATACGGAAGGAAGGAGACAGACCCGTTCGCAGGATAGCTTCAAATGAAAGGGGTTTAATACATAAGGAAGACAAACAAACATATCCACACGACACGGGGAACTAACGTAACAAAACTAATGAATCCGCGCTGCCATCGACAATGCAGCTCACATATATACACACACACAAGTCAATCACACGATGGGGAACAGGTGTGGAGACAGGGAGGAGCAGACGAAGGCGGGGCAGACACGTGACAATAACAACAACAACCGCACGTGTCCAAAAGTCCGCGTTGATCCCTGACAGATCCCCCCCTTTAAGGCGAGGCTCCCAAAGTGCCAAAACCTGACAAGGTCCAGGAGGGGGGGCGAGGCCCACAGCGATTGGCGGTTGAGGGGAGCAAGGACGACGGCAAGACCAGTAGGGGGAGCAAGGACCATGGAAAGGTAGGCGAAGGGGAGCCAAGTCACATGGCGAGGCAGGTGGGGGGAGCAGGGCACACGGCGGCGCAGCCAGAGAGGGCCGAGCGACGTCCACAGCCGAGCTGGAGGGCCGAGGCGACATCCACATCAGAGCTGAAGGGCCGAGCGAAGTCCACAGCCGAGCAGTAGGGCCGCCGATCGATGTCCACCGCCGAGCTGAAAGGCAGAGCAGCATCCCCCGACGCACCGCGGCCAAATTCCCGCCTCGACAAACTGAGAAAAAGGGCGGGAGGGCGGGAAGAATCCTCCGCCTCGGGCCTGCAGCACCCCCCGCGGAAAAAGTGAAGCAACGTCCTCCTCGGAGAAACCGGAAACGGAGTGGCGTCCCTCACCCGAGAAATGCGGAGCGATGTCACTGGAAAAAGGGCCAGAAGGACTGACGGAACAGTCCAGGGGGGGAAGTGAAGCGACGTCCTCCTCTGAGAAACCGGAAACGGAGCAGTGTCCTTCCCCGGAAAAAAAATAAATAAAAAAAAGACCGGTCCGAGCTGGAAGCTATCCTGCTGGGTCTGCTGGTTCTAAAGGCGGATTCATTCTGTCAGCCCCCCCCCCCCGGTTATGGAAGGATGGAGACAGACCCGTTCACAGGATAGCTTCAAATGAATGGGGTTTAATACATAAGGAAGACAAACAAACATATCCACACGACACTGGGAACTAACGTAACAAAACTAATGAATCCGTGCTGCCATCGGCAACGCGGCTCACATACTGTATATATACACACACAAGTCAATCACATGATTGGGAACAGGTGTGGAGACAGGGAGGAGCAGATGAAGGCGGGGCAGACACGTGACAATAACAACAACAACCGCACGTGTCCAAAAGCCCGCGCTGATCCCTGACACTTAGGCTCAAAAATTAATCACACCCTAACTGGGAAATCGTCACAGAAACTTAAATTCCCCTTAAGATTCAATACAAGGTTCATACTTAAAATACGCAACTAAATTGATTGGTAGAGGAAACGGTTACTTGCATTGGCTTGCTGCACAAGAGTCCAGATGCAACAGAGAAATCTCTGAAGAGTCAGTTAGGGTGGGGTCAGATGTTCTTCCAAGTTCTCATATCTCAATATTCCTAATATTACCCAATATTCCTCTTTTCTATTGTAGTAATGTAGAGAGGCAGCTACAACCGCGTTTTGTGTAGTAACAGTAGGGGCGGTTCTAGAGGTGGGCCACAGGGGCCCTGGCCCCTGCTGAAATCTGACTGGCCCCTGATTGGCCCCCGTTCCATCAATCGTCGACGATAAGAGCAACCGAAAGAATTTTTCACAACGATCACAGATGCAATTCCACCCCCAAACAATTGGCGGCACCCGAGCGTTTGAAAAAGGAATGACTGCCGAAACGTATTTGCACCGTGCTGAATAAATTATTTTGTGTGCTTGAATGTACCCTGTACTTGGCCCCTGAATATAACATGTGGCCCATTAATGGCCCCTGTTACAGAAAAATCCTAGAACCGCCACTGAGTAACAGCGTTTAGCTCAGGAGTTATTGACTCGGGAAATTCAACTTTACTTAAGATGCCGAGATTGCTTTTTTCCTTCTCGATAGGTGAGTGATGTTGGTTTTGCTTTGTTTCACAGAACTAATATATGCCGTCCTTTGCATGATTATGCTTGTGTGTCATTTTTGCTTGTTTGTTTATCTGCAATCATATTGTTCTTCCCTTCAGCTACAGTATGATAAAGACACATTTCTTTCCATTAGTTGCCTGGGTTGCGTATGTATGTGTGGGCGGAGCTATCAATACAGGGGTGGGACCCATTTGGGTTAGGGGCATGTTTGTTTTGGTGATTTCATATGTCAACATTGGCTTACAAAAATCGGAGACCCTGCCTTTAAAGTCAAGAGCGAGTTTATAGACAATTATGATGTTTTAACACTGGCACTTGAGGAAAAAAAGTGGTATTGTGAAAGCTGTGGCGCTATTTCCCTAAATGTGAACACAGCTCATGTCCACACTTGTTAGAAAATAATGTAATCTACACAGAAAGTTTGCCATTGTTGACATCACAATTACCTTCCACAGAGGTGAGATTAGGTTTAGGTTGGATATTCAACAGAAATTCAGTTGTATGTTATTAAAAGTACAATTGAATGACACAAAACTGAATTTTCTTGCTGCTTGGAAGCTGAGAATAAGGAAATAATTTCAAGAATGCAGTACAGGATACAAGTAACCAGTTTATGTTCCATACAGGTTGAATGAAAATATATAAACATTCACATTGTGTTCTGAAGATGAACCATGACTGTACTTGACTGGTTAGATATTAAACAGAAATTTCATAAAAGTTCATAAAATCAAAGATGATTGCATTTGAGAGAGTCTTATATATTTTTTCAATATTGTTATGAAAATGGGGTTTTTTTATTCAGTTTTCATGAAAAATCAATACTTTTTCAGTGGTTTCTGAACCATGTGACCCAGTGGCTCCAAGCATATGCAGAATTATTTTAGTCTGAGAGACAAATGAGACACACCTCTTTTTATTGCATTTGAGATCTTCTTATATTTTATGTTAATACTTTTGTCAAAGAACTGTTGTGAAAGTTTTAAATAATAGCACATTGGTAGGCACGGGCAAGAGTAAAGAGGTTCACAATTTATTTGTGCTGCTGTGCAACTGGACCCAACGCTCCTCATGTAGCATGAAAAAGGAACGGACCAGATCATTCATTACATTGAGATTTTATAAGCATGTTTCAAACAGAAACTGCAGAAAGGAAAACATTCTCAATCATTGACTACATTACAACAATATCTCCTACTACAACTGTGGTTCTGTTTCACAAGTAAACCTTTTTCATTTTTTTACACAACATTGATCACATTTCAAAGAAAGTCCTTAAACAAACATGTGACATTTCCAGTTATCATTCTTAGAAAAAACACATACAAAGAATGGTACAATGGCATCTCTTCAGGGTGGGCCCTAGTCCAAATAATGAACAAAATGAGTCTAATAATTAGGTAATTATTCTTTCCTGAAGGGAAAGAAAAGAAAAATACAGTGGGACGTTCTTGACTCCCTACCAAAAAAACACAAATATTTTATTATAATCATTATAATATTTATAATCATTGTCAGGATCCAGCCAGGACTTTGGCCATGTGCTTTTGTTTATGTTCTGTGTCATGTGTCTGCCCCGACCTTGTCTCTTCCTCCCCGCCTCTGCACACCTGTTCCTTATGTGTTGATTGTCATGTGTATTTAGCTGTGCCGCGTTGCCTGTGGCGGCGCGGAATCCTCGTCCTTGGTCACGTCCTTGGTCGCGTCTTGTTTTGTCGGTGTCCTTGTTTTGTGTGTTTTTTTTTATTTAATAAACCTGCTTATTTTAGCTATCCTGCATTTGGGTCTGTTTTTATCCCGCACCGCTGACAATCATTACCCAAAAATAAAAACTGTAACGCAAAAAGCAATAAAATACAAGTAAAATTAAAGCATGGCAGTGTGAAAATAATGTCAGGTAGTTAGTTTTTTTACATGGAACTAAATTATATTACATTTCAACCAATTGTTAAAATTACAGATCAGAAAATGTGCAAATATATGCAGTGATATTCGTGTACATAAAGAACGTGTGTTGACTTACAATCAGCAACCGAATCTGAAACACATCAGTTTTTAATTGCAGTTGAGGGATTCTTATATTTTAGATTCATTTTCTATGAAAAAATAACATTTTTTTTCAACACTTTCCATGTCATGTGACCCAGTGACTCCAATCTTAAGCAGAACTGCATTACTAAGAAGCTTTTATTTTCATTTTGACCAGAAATCGCTGATGTAGTATATAGTGGAATTGAACAATGTTTCTCCAGAACAATGGTACAACAAATAACAACAGAGGGCTAAGTTGTCCTTGGCACCTAGAGTGCATCAACCATGTTCAACCTAGTGCAAACACTACAGGGCAGATACATAAAATACCACCAACCTGTAAACAGACCATACACAGCATTTACATACAATAGCAGTGTTGTGAAAAGTCTTGAAACTCAAGAATGTGCCCCAAAGTAAAGTATTATGCCTTACAAAATATTACAATTGATGTCATAAGACATATGGGAATAGGCCAGATGTTGTAATAGTTTTAAGGTAATACTGTATATGATTAACATATATACATATACACATATAACCACACTTGAGTCAAAGTGTTAACAAGAAAAGAAGTGTATTGTAATCATAAACATAGTAAAAGTAGCCAGGCTCAGTGCTATCAGGCCTAGGAGAAGTAGGAGTGTAATCTGGGGATCCAGGTTCAGACTCAGAGGGAGAAGATGCTGAAGCAGGGGAGAGAGGGCGAATATAGGGGAAAAGGAGGAGATGGAGGAGAAGCATGAGTTCCAAGCTCAGGGCAGCAAGATTCAGCATGAGGACAGCCGTCAGTCTGAGTTCTCTGATCAACAAGATCAGACAAAGGGGTTTGGTTGGAAGACTACTGACACTACTGATGTTGTGAAAGGACGCTCAGGGAGTTCAGGAGCTGTTCCATGAACTTAGAAAGATCATGTGTTATATGAGACAGCTGAAAGCGATGGTAACCAGTCACCTGAAACAGGCCTCATGCAGGGAGTAGGGTGAGACATCTGAATCATTCGACCAACTGGACAAACCTGCTTACTCTGAGATTGAGGATCTAAGGGAAAAGGGGAACCTGACATTTAGTAGAAATAGAGGAACTAAGGCTTAAAATATGCATGTGCAATACTGAGATCATAACAAAATTCATAAGTTCAGCACGCTTAAGGAGTCAACATAGAACTCCACTTATATACAAAGCAACATTATAAACAGCAAGGGCTTAGCAAAAATAGCAATACAACATAACCAATATAAGTAAGAACTTTTATCATAACTCAAACTCATAACGTTAACATATAATCAATCAATTATATAATCAGTAGAAATCATATACAGTATAGAATAGCAAGAAAAGAAATGAGGAAACTTACTCATTGTAGCTGCAAAAGAGGCTTAATCAACATGACGTCTGTGTTACGGAAGATTGAGTGGCAAATGACTCAAGAACAAGGAAGTGAAGGTCTCTTGAGCAAGTAGGTCGAAAATAATAGGAAATTAAAAGGAAAATCCATATATGGGCATATGAGTAAAGGGCATACCTTGATTCTGGGAAATATAGGGAAGTCAGGAAAGGTCACTTACAGTAGGAGGCGTAGGAGGTAATTCTGTAAAATAAGGGGAATTTAGAAAGGACATGTAAATGATGAAATATGGAAATAATGAGAAGTTACCTGAATGTCTAGGAGGCACCTAGAGGTGCCAGGGTATATATTGAGGAGATTTTCTGGGGAGAGGTAGAACCTTTTGGGTTGCAGGTGGAGGTCTTTTGGGTTTTTCATTTGATTGCTTTTGACTTAGAGATTTTTCCTTGAGCTCAATGGAAGTGTTGGCTGATTGACTGCAATAAAGAAGTTTGCTCATTCTCATCCAGGTCTGGAGAGTCTTTTCATTGTTTTATTTGTATCAATTATAGTGTTATCACTATAATTAAAATAGTTAATATGAGCTAAGAGTGCGGTTCACCCTAAGTCAGAGTTAGCAGCAATGACACACCTAACATAGCAGTGAAATCAAGTTGATCTAATGTGTGTTGATCTAATCTAATGTACACACAAAACAAAAACTAGCAAAATGACAAATGCCTTCCCTAACCTCCATTATTAAGAAAATGATACAACTCCTACTCCCCAACAAAAATGTCAGTTACACCCCTACTACCAGTGATATATACTGTATATAATATCAATAGATTCAACACAATGATATTACAAACAAGGCAGCCAAAACCAAATCAAGAATGGACAGAACTCCTAGACGAGGAAGGCAAGGACTAGAACCAGAGTAGCAACAGCAAAACACGAAACGGAATACAATACATCACAACACCAAGTAAGCATAGAAGCTCCTGGTATGGCCTTCTGTCTCAGCTTTATACAGGTGCCATTAACGATGTCATCTTATGGTGTAAGTGCTGGAACGTCAGGAAAGCCCAGGCTAGAGTACAGATCAGGAAATCAGCTTGTCATGATCTTGAGAAAGAGCAAATGTCTCTGTCCTGAAGACCTTTCTCTAAATGTAAATATACAGTTTTACCTCTGACTGTTTCATAGCACTGACAGTGGAGACTACTTCTACAAATGCTAAATAAAAACCTCACTAAAATAACTACTATTCTACTAAACTACTAGTTTATCTGGAGACTCTGCTATACACATCCTTGATAATGTACTGGAATGAGCAAATCCTTATCATCATCTACTTTGCTTTGCAAATGCCACTATGGTCAGAGCTGCTGTTATAGCCACCTTCTAACCGAACACATGAAATTTTAATAGTGCTGTGCTCTAAGAATGAAGTTTATTTGCTGAATGAATTATATGAATCAGTGGAATATTTTTCATTATGATATTGTTATCATACTGTATGTTAAATTATCCAAAAACAAATTCTAGAGATTTGGACCTGAAGTATGTTGAATCCATGATGATAGCATGTCTAATCTAATGGATCATTTTGTTTCACAGCGTGTTGGCATTAACTCCCACATGAACTCATAAGAATGCAAAGTCTTAGCACAAGAACCTCACATGTTCCTCTCCTTCTCCCGTGTCTCAGTCTTGTGACTGTTTTTTATTTTTACAAATAACGTGGTTAGGGATTAATTCATAGCTGTATTCTGACTGTTATTCTAATATATGTAAGACTTTCAGCTGTTCCTGAAGTTAGTAGACAAGCAGACAAGCTTGTTTAAAAGCAGCAGGGGGTTCAGACACAAAAAGAAACAACTTTGCCTTTCACAGGAAGGTCACACTTCAAATCCTTGGGGTCACATGAATAAATAAAATGGGAATAGAATCAGTGTGTAGTCTTAGAAAACCATCTTGACTTTCTCACACAACTCTATTCATTGTTTCTCTTTTGGATTTAGGTTGCAAAAAACTCAAATGTTTTCTTTCATTTACTTTAAAAAGTTCTCTTGTGTTTATTATTTTCATACAATAAAGCAAGTTGTAAGGAACTATTGGGACAATTCACTGCCAGTCCACCAGAGGGAGTGTTTGCAGGTGGATTGCTAATCCTTGTTTAGTGTCATGTGTTCATTTCATGTGTTCAGTCCCCTGTTCATTATTATCCCTAATGTGTTGCCCTATTTATACCTGCCATTTGACATTTGAACAGTTCAGAGTCTCCGGGTGGTTGTAAGTTCATATGGGTGGCTTTTGGTTCTCTGATTTCTGCTACCTCCAAAAACATGCTGGTAGATGAACTGATAACTCAAAATTACATTTAGGTCTGAATTGTGCTCCTTTGATCACATTTTTTGTTTATTTGCTCTCTCACTTCTCATTTTATATATTAGATGGAGAAGCCATAAATCTGTATTTATATGAATGATTAATATATATATATTTCCCCAGAAAATAAAGTAACAAACAAACAAATATGTCACATGCCTAATAAGACTAAATGCAGTCAATTCTCTGTATAATAACTGAACACATGCTCTCACACAAGGCCCTTAACACACAACTGCTCTGCTGTGTAAATGAGATAAATCTAAGCCTTTTTTTTTTTTAGGATATTAGGTCTTAATATATTATGATACCTTCAAGAGAGAAAACACATTAGGTTTAATGATATTATTTTAGCCAAAGAAAATAAAGTTCAGACAGTGTGACAAACCTTAACCTTAATTTTATCACCATTTATTTAATGATTATAAGCAGTACATTGATAAAATGATTGAATCAATTTGTAATTACAAAGCAAGAAAATCGCAAAACACACCATAATACATTCGGGCTAGAGTAATAATTAGTCAATTTATTTATACTTTATAATAGTGCACATTTTTAGAAAAGAATAATGAGCGCTCTCTACTGGTGAAATTTACTTCAGTATTTAAGGAGGAGCCGAAATAGGAGACTCAAATAAGAGATTTTGGAGATTTCCACAGAGCATCATTTTAATCATTGAAGACTTTTAACTAGACTTCTCTCAGTCTGTGGTGGCCAGCTTCCTTTTCTAGGCTGTGGTGTGCTTGGGCACCGCTGCAAAAGCGAGTGATGCTAACCGGCTAAATACAGTTCTGTCAGTGACTGTAAAATACATCCCTCATGTGCAGAGGCACTTTTGAACTTTTTCAGTTTTTTTAGTGAACTACATTCCATTAAAAATGAAGGACAATTCATACATATTCTGCATCTGTTTATATATTGGGTACATTTTGTGTATCAGTGGATGAATACATTTTTTGTGTATATTCTATGTACTTTTGTACAGTGTAATTTCTGTATCTACTGTAATTCTATATATTTTATCCTTTGTATTGTATGGTTATGTTCGGCTGCCACTTTCCTCAGGGGGAATTAATAAAGTACCTATCTATCTATTTAGCTATTGCAAATGACCTATATTTTTGACTGTATTTAAGAAAAAAGTCTAATAAAAAATATATAGTATGCATTTCTAACAAAAATCTCATAAAAATGCTCAGTAGTTGCTGATTTAACATATTACTGATTAATAAAAAGACAAATCATACCCATAAACTGTTGTAATTCTAAAATAACTGAGCAGAAATATACCAAAATAAATGTCATTGGTAATGGAGAAGATTTGAATCCTTAAATGTTGCCAGGACTGGAGACGCTGACGTTCAGATTAACATCATCCACCTATTAAATAAAAAAATGAAAGCATCTGTTGACATTCCTGTTTGTTATAATGTATACCTAAAACTTATTTAAATGATATATTTTAGAAATTGTGACTTGATTTTGTATTTACAGATTTCCCAAAATGTACAATTTAAAGGCAGGATGCAGCTAAACATATAGGTCTTGGTTAATTACTGAGGTTACCAAGGCTAAACCTACTATTGAGTTCACACTATTCTGGGATTTTGTTGGTGAATTTTGGAACTGTTAGATACAGACCCTGCTAAAAACTAGAGACTCTGTTTTTTTACATGACTTACTTTGATAATGGCAATGGTGTTCATGAAGATGTCTCCTTTAATAAAAATTGCAGTCACTTTATCCAACGGTCTACGGTGCTTGAACGTGCAGTATTCCAGGCCATTCACCAGCACCTGAAAATATAAAGTGTGAGCTTATTTAAAACAAATGCTTATAGTCTTTACCCTTTAAATTATTTTCTCCTTAATATCTCACCTTATAGCATTCTGGGTTAATAACCATGATGATATCAAAAGCTGCTTCTTTGACAAATGGGCCTGCTGGTAGCAACTCTACATTATCCCATGTCTCATTCCTGCAGCTGTCAAGGACCACAGAGGATATACGGGGGTTGAAGTGGAAAGCGACGTCATGAAGGTACTTCGGTCCAGTCTGCAAATTTATTGCAAAGCTGAAAGAAATTATTTCAACATTTAATAGACTGTACCAGATTTGAGTAAATTTTCTTTTTCCTTTTTTTTTTTTTTTAATGAAAATGTCATTAAAAGAAAATATATTCATCATACCAATTAAAATTTGATGGAACTTTCCCTTGAAAGAACAAAGCCACACCAGGTCTCAAGCCTCCAGGGATTGATCCCAAATACGGATTGCTCTGTTATGGTTAAGCATCATTCATGTTATAACAATGAATCTTTAACTGTGGTAATTTTATAAAAATGCATAAACCTGCAATCGTTTAGCTTGTTCATTCATTTTGAAGATGACATGAAGATGTTACCCACAGGGTTGCAGACTGGACGTGGTACATCAGGCTGGATGTCAGAAAAAATCAAAGAACATATGAAGAACATGTTTTCTCCCCATTTATGACAAACCTATAATTCTATAAAGTTAACATTGGGGAGAGCTGTCATAGCAAAAAAACTTGCAAGATATTTGCTGCCTGATTTGCGGATTTCTTTCCATATTATATCAAAAATTTACCTGTAAATATCAATGTAAATGTTAATGAATATAGAAATAATTTGTTTTGATCCATGTATATAATATGATTTAAGGATTTGTTTTGAACTGTTATTACTTACAGGACTGTTCATTATTTTAGTCCTTAGGTTATAAATGAGTTGAGGTACAGAGAGGTTCTGTGGGAAAAGAAATTATGTACAACAAAAATAAATAAAAATACACGTCTACATATTGCTCACAAATATTAATCATTCAATTTATGTATTTAATATTTTTTACTTCTATACCAATAATAAGACAAATATGTGTAGAAAATATGTGTAGTGAAATACTAGGACTTAAAAACTCTAAAATAAAAAGATATATAAATAAAATTAAAAGTCTATTAAAGTCTATTTTTTTTTTATATTACATTTAGCTATTAAAAAATTAAAACCAGCCTATATGCATGGATGAACAGGAATTGTATATAATATATCATCTTAACTCACCCATTGGTCTACTGTCACAGTGAGCTTTCCAATAATGGTGAAGGGGACAGAGTTGCTTGCTTCACTCACTCCCACATCACTAACAGCTCTGTATCGGACCCAGTATTTTTCTGTTGGCTTTAGTCCAGTCAATGTGAAGGTGTCCTGTGCATTTGACGTGTCTTTGACTGTCCATCCCTCAACATCAGCTGCTGAATCATTTGAAGGTGTCATCCTGTACTCGACTCTGAAGTGTACAGTCTTTCCAGTTGGGGATTTTGAAAGCTTCAGGGTAACTTTCCCATCACTGGTCTCCACTTCAGGTTTGGGAGGTTTGGATACAGGCTGGAACTTAGGATCTGTCAGAGAGCCATTCTGATAAAGTTGGATTGAGGATCCTGGATTGCTGGGATCTGATATGGAGGCAATGATGAATTTGATTCTCTTCTCATTTTTATTGCCCTTTAAAAAAGAGGTAAAGAGAGAAAGATTCTGCTTCATCCTTGCAGGAATGTCAGGAGAAGTGAACCAAGGCTGTGCTGCTTTCCCCAACATTTTAAATGATTCAGTGTTCTCAAAGTCCTGTAAGGCTGCTAGGTATGAGTCTTCATATTTTAGAGAGGTAAATGACAAACATACCACCACATCAACATCAGGGTGAAAACAAATGGAATTTAATGACCCTGATGATTTCACAACTGTGATGTCTTTCAACCCAACAGTATAGGAGCTCAGTATATTTAATTCAGTTGTAATGTCATCCAACCATTTGTTAATGATGCTTACACTGAAGGGTGATGTGTAATGGATGCTCAGGATGTCCCCTAGTGCCTTGTCCTCTTTTGTCCCACCACGAATCGCTGGTAGAACTCTGCATAGTGCGATCTTAAACAAACTTGTATACTTTCTGTGTAATGCCTGAAACTTTAGCAACCTGTCTTTTAGATCAGGGAAATTATCCGTTATTTGTCTTTTGATCAAATCATTGCATATTCTCTCCATTTCACCAAATTCCTCAAGCAAACTTTCTGCTTCATACAACGGGCTCAAATTAATTTCTCTCACCAACTTTGCAGCCTTATCATTCAAAAGATTGAGAGGATACAGCCACACTGTCAGAGGCACACCTTTACCTTGTTGCTTCATCAGAGCAGGCACCTTTTTGTACACTTCCAGGGCATCCTTATATGTGGTGGGGTTTTCTTCAAGTTTAATGTCACCATAAAATGTGACACTAATATTCTCAGCCATTTTTTTTTCATCTTCAGTCATGTTAAGGGATGCTTGCCCCTCAATGGAAATGGTAGGGATCTTCTTGACCACTGCATGAAGGTTTCCTTCAATTTTCTGTTTGCTCTCATTTTCTGTTCTCTTATAATCAAACACCATGAAAACCTGAGCTCCATACTGTACAGCTGTAACTACATGAGTGGCTGTTTTCTGGTCAAATACTTGTGGGTAGGTGATATTACCGAGCTCCTTCATAGTGAGCTGTTCAAATGTTGTTGTCTGGCTGTACTGCATAGTAACTCTGGACTGATGTGCTGAAGATTTGGTATCTTGCAGGTACTTGGCCGATCCTCCAACCTCCACCAATCCACTTAGGAAACTGGCTTTAAGGGAAGCACTTATGTCTAGGAGGTTTGCCTTATCACTGAGACTATCAGAGGCTGCAAGTTTCAGATGTGTTTTAGGCTTCTGATGCACATCAAGGTCATCACTCAATGCATTTTTATCCCATAAAGTAACACCTGAATCAGGAAAGTGATTAAAAATGAGAATGATTTTACAAATATTTGTTATCTTTCAAACATTTCCAATGATATATAGAAAAAAATGGATAAATCGGATGACAAAATATTACTAAATGCAACTACAATTGAAAATGATTCAACCTTATAACTTACATAACAACAAAAATAATACATTTTCATGTCATCTGCTTATAAAACAATCAACTTTGTAGTGGAAACAGTAACTCCATCCTCAACATTAAGCTCCAACACACCACCCCATGTTTTCCTATAACATCACACTACCAGGTGAATTCTTCCTCACTGAAGAAACTCTCTAAACCACAACTGGCAAATAATATCACCATGAAAATCAGGGCCGTGCACATGGGGGTGGCCGGGTGGCCAGAGCCACTGCCCCTCTGCCCTCATCGACTGAGGTGCCCCTGTTCCCCACCCCCACCGCTCCGCTCAAAACATTCCGCTGATTCCGCTAAACCGCTCCAGGTTTTCCAGCTCGCTCCGCACGCCGCAAGCGCAGCATCACTCACAGTACTGTATGTGTCTGCGGCCCTCTCTTGAAACTAGTACTGAACACGACACGAAAGTTTTTGTATTTATGTCGGTAATGTTTTGCTCTTGGTCTTCTACTAGTGCTAACAACTAACAACATATTCACGTTCTTAGAATTAGCTGTTTGTCTAATCAAATTATTGTACTCTCGATCAGATCTAATACAAACAACTACATTTTCTGTTGTTAGCACACTTTGTAGACACCCCCCCCCCCCCCGCAAAAAAGACTAACCAAAAAACAATGCCTTCACAAAAAAGAAGACAGAGACAGAGAGAGAAAGAGTGAAAGGAGGCTGCTAAAGGCAGTTCAACACTGCAAACATGCATTAAAAGCATTATCAGCAATGTGTAATTGTTGTTATGTTCTATCAAAACATGTACAATAAAGTCTAAAATGTATTTGAGCGTGTGCTATATTCTCTTTTAATTGTACATTTTGTAATAACTGGATAATTTGTGTTAACAAGCAACCACCAACCTAAAAATGTCTGTGCACGGCCCTGATGAAAATAGTATCCTGAAGTAGGTTTGTATGTCTATACTTTTTCCAATTCATGTAATTTTAGACATTTAATATTTCAAAAAGGTATCAGATAATCATTTTGGCCTTTATATGGCAATAACAATGAGTCATAAGGTCATAAGGTTTGAATTTTTCTAACATTTCTAAGGTATTACTGCTGATCAGCATCTTTAGAATGCAACAGGTAATTAAATGACGATTATGTAAACTGCACCTGGAATAAAGGAGTCACTTCGGCAATCATACAGCATGCCAGGATACAAAGGTCTTCCCAGGGCAGCTATTTCCATGCATTTGGAATCCATGACTTGCAGGAAATAAGAGAAGGCTAGAAAATGTGAAGAGCAGAGAAAAACAGGACTGGTTTGATTCAAAAGACCAGGAACATTGTTCAGAGAGACCGTTTGAACTAAGAAGGTCATTTAAACTATTTTCAATTAAAATGTCATGATACAGTACTCAGACACTGTTTATCCCTTTACAGTGCTGATCCATTCTGGGGTGGTGGGTAACTTCTTCGATGTAGCCACCATTCATTACCTCAACATTCCCACAGACTTGCTCTCCCAAAATTCAGGCCAGTGATGTGGGCCCAATCTACTTCAACCTGTAGGTTGGCTCGCTCTACAACAAGCACACCAGGGTACTGCTCATGACTTCATGCAAGCACACCATAAACAACTCACTTGCTGGTCTATCTGTTGCTTCAGCCACTGCTTCTGCACACCTGAGCTTATTCTTTCCTCCATCTCAGTCAAAAAAAAAACTATTCACAATGCTATGTATCACTGAATATCAAGACCAAGGCCAGTGGCTTCCCCCACACTTACTGTATAACTCTGCCATAAAGCTGCTTCCTGTTACAACGCCTTCTTTTGGTTGAGTGTACCCATTGTTATCAGTCAAGCAATGGGCCATGGAGGAGTAATAAGATGACATCTTAGTTTACTCCTCATGTCCACAATATTAACCTTGCCCTCCAGATGCTTTTACAACATGAAGAGGTATACCAAAAAATTTAGAAATTGTTACTTATTCAAGCATAAAATGTAAGTAAACATTTCAGGTAAAACTGTAAGTTTGTATGCGATTGTTCCTTAATTTTACTTTATTTGGACAGCTTGTTGGTATGTTTGTTCAATTTAATTCTAATAAGAAAGTACAGAAAGGGGTGTAAAAAATTCTGACTTGTGTTCTTTAAAAAAATTGTCTTTTTAAACAATTTAGGAGGAAAGTCTTTTCCTTCTTTTTCTATTTGTCTTTCTTTCAGCACAATCTTTCTTTCAGCAATAAGCTGTTTCTATTGGCTGAATCTGGCATACGTAATTATAAATACAGAGAAAATAATATTATTCTTATTCTTGAAGACAATAACTTTAAACAATGTCAAAGCTAAAAAATATAATATAATTTATGGAAATATTTTGAGTAAGTTTTATTAAATATAACCTCTGATACTCTATACTTTGCATTCATTTTTTTCTCTTTTTCCCTTCTCCCTTCTATCTGTACGTTTTTTACTATATAAAGAGATGTAAAAAAAAAAAAAATACATAAACTAATTAATAAAATTATTAATAAACATTTTTATCTGCACCTTAAATTTTAGAAGGTGCAGATTTTAGATATATAGGATGCTTTGACTCTGGTTTGAAAACAGGACAAGGTTTTCGGTACAGAATGTGAATAGTATCGATTTTAGATACTTTAAATCAAATAATTTGTGTGCACAAGCACTTACGTCACGCTACGACGTCTCTCTGTCTCCGTCTTCTAGCCAGGACAAGAGGAAGATCACACACAGCAACTGCAGCAGGACAGAGAGCACGGTTAATATAGCCGCATGTAAATTGCAGGGGCGCGGTTTTTTGTGCACTTAACCGTTATTAGGTTATGCGGAAAGGGAGAGTCCACAAACTCTTACACAACAGCTCCATAATTATCTACAACGTATTACAAAACGATCATTTTAAATAAACAAATACACAACAATTCACAGTATTTGTGCATAAAGGCTTTTTTATTATGTTCTATATTTTAAAAACGGGGAAAATAATGTTTTTAGTGTAAGATGCACTAAAATGTATTAAGCCAAAAAAATGGATAAATTAATTTTTCTATAGAATTGAAGACCTTTTTGCTTACTTCACTTATACATGACGAATGTGTTTTGAAATATAGAATTAGGAACTGTAGGACTGACACAAAGGGTTCAGACTTCAAATAAACTTGACTGTACACACAGCATAAACAAGTCAATAATGAAGAAAACAATCCAGTATCTCCTGTTGGGTGTTTTGGTTTGACAGGGAATATCAATCAATGTTCAGTATCAACAGTCACATGTCCTATGCCAAAGCATGCTTCAGAAACTTCTTTTATTTAGTTCATCAATACCTTTAAACAATATCAGAGTTAAAAATAAATTAGAAAGAAGAAAATATGCTAATTTGTGTAAATATTTTGTACCCCTGGCTGTATGTAACTCTTTCTCTTTCACTATATAAACCATTATAAACCAATCAATTAATTAATTAATCAATCAAAACTAATTCTTATGAAGTACATTTTTATTTAACACTGGTTACAGCTATCACACTTGCCAAAACCATGGTTATCCTTCACCTTAAAGTCAAGAGCGAGATTCTATAGACAATTATGATCTTTTAACACTGGCAGTTTCGAAAATAAAAACTGGTACTGTGAAAGCTGACTGTGGCGCTATTTTCCTAAATGTGAACACAGCTCTGGTCCACACTTGTTCAGGAAATAATGTAATCTACACAGGAATTTTGCCATTGTTGACATCACAATTAGCTTCCACAGAGGTGAAATTAGTTTTAGGTTGGATATTAAACAGATCATCAGTTATATGTTTTTAAAAGAACAATTTTCATGCCACATGGTCCATTGGCTCCAAACCTAAGCAGAATTGTATTACTATAAGCGACAATTAAAACACATCAGTTTTTTAGCTGAGAATACAGAAATAATTTCAAGAACGCAGTACAGGATACAAGAAGTAACCAATTTATCTTGCATTCAGGTCAATTGGAACTATAGAAACATTCACATTGTGTTCTTGACTGGTTGGATTTTAAACAGAAATTCAGTTGAGGAATAAAAATCTTACTGTGAAAGCTGACTATGGCGCTATTCTCATAAATGTGAACACAAGTCAGGTCCACACTTGTTCAGGAAATAATGTACTCTACACAGGAATTTTGCCAGTGTTGACATCATAATTGCCTTCCACAGAAGTGAAATTAGTTTTAGGTTGGGTATTTACCCGATATTCAGTGGTATGTTACTGAAAGTACAATTGAATGACTTTTGACAATTGACAAATCTGACAATTGAACTCAGATTTATTTTCAATAGTTTTCATGCCACATGGTCCATTGGCTCCAAACTTAAGCAGAATTGTATTACTACAAGCGACAATTGAAACACATCAGTTTTTATTTGCAATTGGATTCTTATATTTTAGATTAATTTTGTATGAAAAAATTAAAATTATTTCAACAGTTTCCATGTCATGTGACCCAGTGACTCCAATCTTAAGCAGAATTGCATTACTACGATAAAGAAATACACACCTCTTTTCAAGTCAAGAAGCTTTTACTTTCACTGATGCGCTATATAGTGAAATTATACAGAGTGCTAAGTTGTCGAAGGCACCTACTGTAAAGTGCATCAACCATGTTCAACCTAGTGCAAACACTACAGGGCAGATACATAAAATAGCACCAACGACTGAACATTACTGTGAAATCAAGTTGATCTATTGTGATTGTGGTATATACAGCACAGTGAACAAACAGAAAAACTCTGGATTATGGACTAACTAGCCTGTATTTTGGGTGGGCCCAAGCCCAAATAATAAACAAAAAGAGTCTAATAATTAGGTAACTATTCCTACCTGAAGGGACAGAAAAGAAAAATACAGTGGGACTTGCCTGACTCCCTACCAAAAAAACACATATTTTTTACAATCATTCTAATATTTATAATCATATTTTATTATCATATTACACACACACAAAAAAACTGTAACACAAAAAGCAATAAAATACGAGTAAAATTAAAGCATGGCAGTGTTAAAATAATGTGTCAGGTCACCCACTTCGAATGTTATCACACTATTGAATAGATGTTATCAGTGGTTAATGGGACCATCGATATGGTCCAGTTGGGGCATGCTGTGTCTGCCGGAAGGCTCAGAAGGTTGTTATCATCTATCAAATGCTCAATCAATGATACCAGGTAGTCAGTTTTTTACATAGAACTAAATTATATTACATTTCAACCAATTGTTAAAATTACAGATAAGAAAATGAGCAAATATATGCAGTGACATGCGTGTACATAAAGAAAATGTGTTGACATACTGCACAATCAGCAACTGTAGCACTGACACACTAACCAGTTCAAGTCTGAATTTCCTCGCTGCTTGGAAGCTGAGAATACAGAAATAATTTCAAGAACGCAGTACAGGATACAAGAAGTAACCAATTTATCTTGCATACAGGTCAATTGGAACTATAGAAACATTCACATTGTGTTCTGAAGATGTTACTTGACTGTACTTGACTGGTTGGATTTTAAACAGAAATTCAGTTGAGGAATAAAAATCTTACTGTGAAAGCTGACTATGGCGCTATTCTCATAAATGTGAACACAAGTCAGGTCCACACTTGTTCAGGAAATAATGTACTCTACACAGGAATTTTGCCAGTGTTGACATCATAATTGCCTTCCACAGAAGTGAAATTAGTTTTAGGTTGGATATTTACCCGATATTCAGTGGTATGTTACTGAAAGTACAATTGAATGACACAAAACTCAGATTTATTTTCAATAATTTTCATGCCACATGGTCCATTGGCTCCAAACTTAAGCAGAATTGTATTACTACAAGCGACAATTAAAACCCATCAGTTTTTAAATTGCAATTGAGGGATTCTCATATTTTACATTCATTTTTTAAGAAAAAAAGAAATTTTTTTCAACAGTTTCCATGTCATGTGACCCAGTGACTCCAAACTTAAGGAGAATTGCATTACTACAAGAAAGAAATACACACCTTTTTTCAAGTCAAGAAACGTTTATTTTCACTGATGCGCTATATAGTGAAATTATACAGAGTGCTAAGTTGTCGAAGGCACCTAAAGTGCATCAGCCATGTTCAACCTAGTGCAAACACTACAGGGCAGATACATAAAATACCACCAACCTGTAAACAGACCATATACAGCATTTACATACAGTAACAGCATTGAATTGTGTTGTGCAAAACAGCATTAAAGTGAATACAGCTGTAAACATAAATGTATATTGAATGAGTGTGTGAGTATCAGTTCAGCACAGTTCAGCTCTGAGTGCTAGATTTATGGGATAAACTGTTACACAGTCTCGTTTTGAGAGTCCGGATGCTTTGGAGGGTAAAAGGTGAATGTGAGGGGTGTGTGGCTCATCCACAATGCTGTTGGTTTTGTGGGTGCAGCCTGTGGTGTAAATGTCGGTGAAGGAGGGAAGACAGACTCCGATGATCTTCCTGGCTGTCCTCACTATCTGCTGCAGTGTCTTGAGATCCAAGACGATGCAATTCCCAAACCAGACAGTGAGGCAGCTGCTCAGTATGGTCTTGATGGTCTTTCTGTAAAACACGGTCAGGATGTGTAGAGGGAGATGCGTTTTTCTCAGCTTTTGTAAGTAGTAGAGATGCTGCTGGGTTTTCTTGCTGATGGAGCCAGTGTTGAGCAACCAGGTAAACACTAAGGAATTTGGCAGAGGTGGGAGTAAGTCACACATGTGCAAGTCACAAGTAAGTCTCAAGTCTTAACCTTCAAGTCTCAAGCAAGTCTGAGTCATTTTTTGTGAGAGTCAAGTCAAGTCAAGTCACTGCTTTATGTCAAGCAAGTAAAGTCAAGTCGTAGCTTGAGTCAAGCAAGTCGCTGGCAAGTCATACATATGTTTGATGATTTAACTAAATGTATATATTAAACAAAGTTAAATCTACAGTATTTATGGACTATGAGAGTTTTATTTGCAACAAAAATGATTATATGCATTTATTTTTAAAAGGTGTCCACATACAGGTGAGTTGTAAATACAATAAAAATCTAAAAATGAATAAAAGTCAAAACTACAAAAAATAAGATGTAAATGTAACTGAAATAAGGCCAACATAAAAGCATGAAAAGTTTCAATATGCCTCAAACATGTCAGAAGACCATGGAAAAGTAGATATAAAAAGGTGCAATGGTTTCTATGCAACCAAATGGCATTTTTTGAACAGGCATTCCCTTTTAATGGGACATGAACACATCCTTAAATTAGATCTTTCCTTTTTAACAACAGAATAACAACAACAGGGGGGGCACGGTGGCTTAGTGGTTAGCACGTTCGCCTCACACCTCCAGGGTCGAGGTTCGATTCCTGCTTCCACCTTGTGTGTGCGGAGTTTGCATGTTTGCATGAAAAATTGTCCCTAGTGTGTGATTGAATGAGTGTGTGTGTGTGCCCTGCTATTAGAGAGAGAGAGAGAGAGATGATTGGAGTGAGTGTGATTTATTAATTAATGAGATAGTTCAACTAAAAATAAAAATACTGTTATCTTTTTCTCACCCTCATTATGTTACAAACCTGTATAAATTTCTTTGTTTTGATGAACACACATGTAGATATTTTGAGGAGTGTTTGTAACCAAATCATTCACGAGCCCCATTCACTTCCATAGTGAAAAAAAAGAATACTATGGAAGTGAATGGGGCTCATGAATGGTTTAGTTATAAACATTCCTTAAAATATCTTCCTCCGTGTTCATCAGAACAAAGAAATTTATACAGGTTTGTAACATCATGAGGGTGAGAAAATTATAAAAGAATTTTTTATTTTTGGGTGAACTATCCCTTTAAATTGAATGTGTGCGTGTGTGTGTATGTGCGCGTGTGCATGCTAGACAAGAATATAGCTCTGCTTGCAACTCTGAAGTTTTTTATATTTATGTTTATATATATATATATATATATATGCATATATATATATATATATATATATATATATATATATATATATATATATATATATATATATATATATATATACATATATATATATATATATATATATATATATATATATATATATATATATATATATATATATATATATATATATATATGTGCATGCCCATAAACGATCCATACGCTTTTCACTCAAAGCCTAACACTGAAGACCAATTATAAGTGCTATTGCAAAAAAGCTGACATTTCCACATGAACAGTGACCAACCATTTACACTACATGGCGCTTGCAAAAAAATTAATTTGATAGAACTTTGTCATTCAAATGTGAGCGATGTGGTCGCATACTTCTGTTCTTCTCTTCTAATCTTGCACAAAATCCCGGTACCTGAACTTAATTATTTTTGGTGTAGCGCCTTCCATGTTTCGTCACGACTGTTAAGGTTTATTAGTTAGTGCGCGCGCTCCCTCTGCTTGCCTGCTGCGTCACGTGGTTAGATTACGCTCTTGCGTGCGTTTAAAAACAGATTTAAAAACAAAATAGACAAAAAAGATAAAACAAAAACAAAAAACAAGTTATTTCGAGTCATTTAACTCAAGTCCGAGTCAAGTCTCAAGTCATGAATGTCAAGTCAAAGTCAAGTCGAGTCTTTTTTTAATATTTGTCAAGCAAGTCTCAAGTCTCAAATGTGAGACTTAAGTCCGACTCGAGTCAAGTCATATGACTCGAGTCCCCCATCTCTGGAATTTGGTGCCCTTGATGATCTCCACGGAGGATCCATTGATGTTCAGCAGAGAGAGGTCACCCTCTGTTCTCTTCTGAAGTCAACAAACATCTCTTTAGGTTTGTCACATTTCACAGACAGGTTGTTGGCTCTACATCAAGCACCAAGGGAGGTCAGGCCGATCAGGTTCAGCATATCAAACAGGTGCTGAGGAATTATTGTTTAGTCAAGTCAAGTCAAGTCAACTTTATTTATAGAGCACATTTAAAAACAACAGCTGTTGGCCAAAGTGCTGTACAGAATTTAAGCATATAATAAAATACAAAACAAGATACAAAATGTAAAAGTCAAAATAGGACACAACAACAGATAATAGACTAAGGTTATACCAGTGAGCTTACCTATGATCATACGCAACAGTAAAAAGATAAGTTTTAATAAGACTTAAAATCTGCGTATGTTGGTGCTGTTCTTATATAGGGTGGTAACTTGTGCCATAACTGTGGAGCAGCCACTGAAAAGGCGCGATCACCTTTCGATTTCAGTCGAGTCCTAGGAACAGTCAACTGAAGACTACCAGTTGCCCGAAGTTCCCTAGAGAAATTACATTGTAACAGAAGGAGATCAGAGATATAGGATGGAGCCAATCCATGGAGACCCTTATAGACAAACAGCAGTGTCTTAAAATGAATACGGAATTTAATTGGAAGCCAGTGAAGAGAGATCATCACTGGTGAAATATGTTCCCTCTTGCTTGTTCCAGTTAACAATCGAGCAGCAGCATTTTGGACAAGTCGAAGACGAGACAATAGAGATTGTGAAACACCCAAGTACAGTACAATAATTACAATAATCTAATCTGGATGAAATAAAAGCATGTATTACAGTCTCCATGTCTTTTGATGTTAAGAATGACTTCATCTTTGCAATGTTCTTTAGCTGATAAAAACAACTTCTAACCACAGCATTGATCTGTTTATCAAAAGTCAAGGCAGAATCAAAAGTAATGCCTAAATTTCTGGCATGTGAATGATGATTATTAGATAGAGGTCCCAGTTTACTAGCCACTACCTCCGTAGAAGCAGGGGAGCCAAAGATTAAGACCTCAGTCTTAGACTCATTTAACTGAAGGAAGTTGGCAGACATCCACTCTTTGACCTCTCTCAGACAATCAGACAGACACTGTAAACTGGAGACGTCCTTTGGGTGCACGGGAACATAACACTGAGTATCAGCTGAGTAACAGTGGTATGAAACATTGTGCCTCCTAAATATTGCATACAAAGGAAGCATGTATATAGAAAATAGAGCAGAACCCAAAATTGAGCCCTGCGGGACCCCATACAAAACTGATGCACAAGATGTTGAATATTTACCAGTCTCTACAGAGAGGGTTCGATCCTTTAAATAGGATACAAACCAATCTAAAATACGTCCTTGAATCCCAATTTGCTGTAAGCGGTTTAAAAGAATGCCATGATTGAGTGTGTCAAATGCCGCACTAAGGTCCAGCAGGATTAAAACCGCACATTTAAAAGTCATTTAAAACTTTCAGCAATGCAGATTCCGTACTGTGTTGAGGTCTAAAGCCAGACTGATATTTATTGAAATCACCATTTTCCTGTAGAAAGGAAGAAAGCTGATTAAACACAACCTTCTCCAAAACCTTTGATAAAAATGGTAATTTAGAAATGGACGGTAATTATTTAGATCTGTTGAATCAAGAGTTGGTTTTTTAAGTAGTGGCTGTACGGTGGCATGTTTAAAATAGGATGGGACTATCCAACTGATTAAACTGCTATTAATTATTGACTGTAAACTAGGACTAATAGAGACTCTAATAAATAACTAATCGTGTCTCTAATAAAAGACGAGGAGGGACACATCCGACGAACAAACGGTGGACTTCGATTTATGGATGACCTGCACCAAACAACTGTGAGACACTGGAGTAAATTCAGATAGATATATGGTATTTGATGTGGACTGAGGGAAGTCCAGAGAGGAGGGAACAATACATATGGACTGAGGGAAGTCCAGAGAGGAGGGAACAATACATGATCTTATACCATTGATTTTGTCAGTAAAAAACTTAAGAAAGTTTTCACAGGCCATAGGAGATCTGGATATAAATTAGACATCGGATTTAGAACGCTATTGATGGTATTAAATAATATTTTTGGGCTATAAACGTTCTTAGCAATGAGATCAGAGAAGTAATTTGCCTTTGCAATTTTAACAGTTTTTTGGTAGTGAATCATACACTCTTTAACGCAATCATACGATACTTGTAATCTATCCCTCTTCCACTTTCTTTCTGCTTTCCTCCATCAGTTTCATCATTAAACCAAGGATGTACAAAACTTCTAGGTCTTTTCAATTTAAAAGGTGCAACAGCATCAAGTATATTTGAACATAGCCCATCAAACTTATTAACTAACTCATCGGGATTAGCACCAGGACAGTTAGACTCAATTTGATGAATTTTAGAGGAAATAGAATAAGCATCTAAGAATTTTTTAGATGTAGATGAATTAAAAGAACGTCATACCGACCCACCAAGACCGTATGTGGTACCAAATTAGGAACAGCTATGTTAAAAATAATAGACTTATGATCAGGCAGGAAAAATTCTTTGATGCCTACATCACTTACTAAAAGACCATAGGATAAAATTAAATCAAGTGTGTGCCCTTGGTTATGAGTGGGACCAACAACAGATTGTATAAGGTTAAAAGTGTCCATAACTTGGAGAAATTCTTTTACCATAGGCTTTGAAGGACAACAGACATGTATGTTAAAATTGCCCAATATCAAAAGCCTATCTGCATTTGGCACAACAGAAGATAAAAAACACGAAATCTCACATATAAAATCCTTATTGTACTTGGGGGTCTATAAACAAGTATACATAACAGTGGGTTGCGGGCCGTCCAACTTAAATATCTGGACTTCAAAACTAGAAAACAATTCCGAAGCAAGTAGACGGTATTTTAAATTATTTCTATAAATAGTAGCTAAGCCCCCACCGCGACCAACTGACCTTGACCTGCTAAAAAAGTTATAATCTTTAGGACAAGCTTCAGAGAGTGGGCCAAGTTCACTGGCATTTAGCCACATCTCAGTCATAAAAAGAAGGTCCAACTCCTGAGATAAAATTTGTTCATTAATGGCAAATGTCTTGTTTGAGATTGATCTTACGTTTAGCAACGCTATCCTTACTACAGTTTCCTGATGAGTGAATCGATGGCAAGATGCTGTTGAATTATGTTGAATCTCCAACGACGGGGAATAATGAACGAAGGTTGCGGGAATTTAGAATCCTGAACTAAAGCCTATGAACAGAATTCATACATGTGTATGAATCCTCGAGGTCCAGATCCTGGATGCCTTATGGCTGTACAAACTGCACAATGTGTCTGTTCATAATATCATTATTTCATAAACGTTTATCAAATCAAAGATGATTGCATTTGAGAGAGACTTATATTTCATATCAATATTTTTATGAAAATGTATTTTTTTCTATTTAGTTTTCATAGAAAATCAATATTTTTTCAGTGGTTTCTGAAACGTGACCAGTGGCTCCAAGCATATGCAGAATTATTTTAGTCTGAGAGACAAATGAGACACACCTCTTTTTATTGCATTTGAGATCTTCTTATATTTTATACTAATATTTTTGTCAAACAACTGTTGTGGAAGTTTTGAAAAATAGCACATTGGTAGGCACGGGCAAGAGTAAAGAGGTTCACAATTTATTTGTGCTGCTGTGCAACTGGACCCAACGCTCCTCATGTAGCATGAAAAAGGAATGGCCCAGATCATTCATTACATTGAGATTTTATAAGCATGTTTCAAACAGAAACTGCAGAAAGGAAAACATTCTCAATCATTGACTACATTACAACAATACCTCCTGCTACAACTGTGGTTCTGCTTTTTACACAACATTGATCACATTTCAAAGAAAGTCCTTAAACAAACATGTAAAATTTCCAGTTATCATTCTTAGCCTTCTCATATGCTGTGCTGTCCATTGACACACACTGGACATGTGTTACAATCCCAGTTGGGAAGTACAGCATGAGGAATGGCATGGGGTTATGTAGGAGATGGACTGAACATGAATATGATGCCCCAGAGTTAGCAGCAATGACACACCTAACATAGCAGTGAAATCAAGTTGATCTAATGTGATTGTGGTATATACAGCACAGTGAACAAACAGAAAAACTCTGGATTAAGGACTAACTGACCTATACACACAAAACAAAAACTAGCAAAATGACAATTGCCTTCCCTAACCTCCATTATTAAGAAAATATTACAACTCCTACTCCCCAACATAAATGGCAGTTACACCCCTACTACCAGTGACATATACAGTATATGGTATCAATAGTTACAACAGAATGATATTACAAACAAGGCAGCCAAAACCAAATCAAGAATGGACAGAACTCCTAGACGAGGAAGGCAAGGACTAGAACCAGAGTAGCAACAGCAAAACACGAAACGGAATACAATACATCACAACACGCCAAGTAAGCATAGAAGCTCCTGGTATGGCCTTCTGTCCCAGCTTTATACAGGCGCCATTAATGATGTCATCTTATGGTGTAAGTGCTGGAACGTCAGGAAAGCCCAGGCTAGAGTACAGATCAGGAAATCAGCTTGTCATGATCTTGAGAAAGAGCAAATGTCTCTGTCCTGAAGACCTTTCTCTAAATGTAAATATACAGTTTTACCTCTGACTGTTTCATAGCACTGACAGTGGAGACTACTTCTACAAATGCTAAATAAAAACCTCACTAAAAGAACTACTATTCTACTAAACTACTAGTTTATCTGGAGACTCTGCTATACACATCCTTGATAATGTACTGGAATGAGCAAATCCTTATCATCATCTACTTTGCTTTGCAAATGCCACTATGGTCAGAGCTGATGTTATAGCCACCTTCTAACCGAACACATGAAATTTTAATAGTGCTGTGCTCTAAGAATGAAGTTTATTTGCTGAATGAATTATATGAATCAGTGGGATATTTTTCATTATGATATTGTTATCATACTGTATGTTAAATTATCCAAAAACAAATTCTAGAGATTTGGACCTGAAGTATGTTGAATCCATGATGATAGCATGTCTAATCTAATGGATCATTTTGTTTCACAGCGTGTTGGCATTAACTCCCACATGAACTCATAAGAATGCAAAGTCTTAGCACAAGAACCTCACATGTTCCTCTCCTTCTCCCGTGTCTCAGTCTTGTGACTGTTTTTTATTTTTACAAATAACGTGGTTAAGGATTAATTCATAGCTGTATTCTGACTGTTATTCTAATATATGTAAGACTTTCAGCTGTTCCTGAAGTTAGTAGACAAGCAGACAAGCTTGTTTAAAAGCAGCAGTGGAATTCAGACACAAAAAGAAACAACTTTGCCTTTCACAGGAAGGTCACACTTCAAATCCTTGGGGTCACATGAATAAATAAAATGGGAATAGAATCAGTATGTAGTCTTTGAAAACCATCTTGACTTTCACACACAACTCTATTCATTGTTTCTCTTTTGGATTTAGGTTGCAAAAAACTCAAATGTTTTCTTTCATTTACTTTAAAAAGTTCTCTTGTGTTTATTATTTTCATACAATAAAGCAAGTTGTAAGGAACTATTGGGACAATTCACTGCCAGTCCACCAGAGGGAGTGTTTGCAGGTGGATTGCTAATCCTTGTTTAGTGTCATGTGTTCATTTCATGTGTTCAGTCCCCTGTTCATTATTATCCCTAATGTGTTGCCCTATTTATACCTGCCATTTGACATTTGAACAGTTCAGAGTCTCCGGGTGGTTGTAAGTTCATATGGGTGGCTTTTGGTTCTCTGATTTCCGCTACCTCCAAAAACATGCTGGTAGATGAACTGATAACTCAAAATTACATTTAGGTCTGAATTGTGCTCCTTTGATCACATTTTTTGTTTATTTGCTCTCTCACTTCTCATTTTATATATTAGATGGAGAAGCCATAAATCTGTATTTATATGAATGATTAATATATATATATATATATATATATATATATATATATATATATATATATATATATATATATATATATATATATATATATATTTCCCCAGAAAATAAAGTAACAAACAAACAAATATGTCACATGCCTAATAAGACTAAATGCAGTCAATTCTCTGTAAAATAACTGAACACATGCTCTCACACAAGGCCCTTAACACACAACTGCTCTGCTGTGTAAATGAGATAAATCTAAGCCTTTTTTTTTAGGATATTTGGTCTTAATATATTATGATACCTTCAAGAGAGAAAACACATTAGGTTTAATTATATTATTTTAGCCAAAGAAAATAAAGTTCAGACAATGTGACAAACCTTAATTTTATCACCATTTATTTAATGATTATAATCAGTACATTGATAAAATGATTGAATCAATTTGTAATTACAAAGCAAGAAAATCGCAAAACACACCATAATACATTCGGGCTAGAGTAATAATTAGTCAATTTATTTGTATTTTATAATAGTGCACATTTTTAGAAAAGAATAATGAGCGCTCTCTACTGGTGAAATGTGGTATTCAGTCTGTGTTGGCCAGCTTCCTTTTCTAGGCTGTGGTGTGCTTGGGCACTGCTGCAAAAGCGAGTGATGCTAACCGGCTAAATACAGTTCTGTCAGTGACTGTAAAATACATCCCTCATGTGAAAAGGCACTTTTCAACTTTTTAGTTTTTTTTTTATTGAACTACCGTTTGCACGTTCACCTCACACCTCCAGGGTTGGGGGTTCGATTCCCGCCTCCGCCTTGTGTGTGTGGAGTTTGCATGTTCTCCCCGTGCCTCGGGGGTTTCCTCCGGGTACTCCGGTTTCCTCCCCCGGTCCAAAGACATGCATGGTAGGTTGATTGGCATCTCTGGAAAATTGTCCCTAGTGTGTGATTGCGTGAGTGAATGAGAGTGTGTGTGTGCCCTGCGATGGGTTGGCACTCCGTCCAGGGTGAATCCTGCCTTGATGCCCGATGACGCCTGAGATAGGCACAGGCTCCCCGTGACCCGAGGTAGTTCGGATAAGCGGTAGAAGATGAAGAAGATGAATCAGTACATTGATAAAATGATTGAATCAATTTGTAATTACAAAGCAAGAAAATCGCAAAACACACCATAATACATTCGGGCTAGAGTAATAATTAGTCAATTTATTTGTATTTTATAATAGTGCACATTTTTAGAAAAGAATAATGAGCGCTCTCTACTGGTGAAATGTGGTATTCAGTCTGTGTTGGCCAGCTTCCTTTTCTAGGCTGTGGTGTGCTTGGGCACCGCTGCAAAAGCGAGTGATGCTAACCGGCTAAATACAGTTCTGTCAGTGACTGTAAAATACATCCCTCGTGTGAAAAGGCACTTTTCAACTTTTTAGTTTTTTTTTTATTGAACTACCGTTTGCACGTTCACCTCACACCTCCAGGGTTGGGGGTTCGATTCCCGCCTCCACCTTGTGTGTGTGGAGTTTGCATGTTCTCCCCGTGCCTCGGTGGTTTCCTCCGGGTACTCCGGTTTCCTCCCCCGGTCCAAAGACATGCATGGTAGGTTGATTGGCAGCTCTGGAAAATTGTCCGGAGTGTGTGATTGCGTGAGTGAATGAGAGTGTGTGTGCCCTGCGATGGGTTGGCACTCCGTCCAGGGTGTATCCTGCCTTGATGCCCGATGACGCCTGAGATAGGCACAGGCTCCCCGTGACCCGAGGTAGTTCGGATAAGCGGTAGAAGATGAACTACATTGCCACATTAATTCCATTAAAACTGAAGGACAATTCATACATATTCTGCATCTGTTTATATATTGGGTACATTTTGTGTATCAGTGGATGAATACATTTTTTGTGCATATTCTGTGTACTTTTGTACAGTGTAATTTTTGTATCTATTGTATCTAATGTAATTCTATATATTTTATCCTTTGTATTGTATGGTTATGTTCGGCTGCCACTTACCTCAGGGGGAATTAATAAAGTACCTATCTATCTATTTAGATATTGCAAATGACCTGTATTTTTGACTGTATTTAAGAAAAAAAGTCTAATAAAAATATATAGTATGCATTTCTAACACTAATAAACAACAAAAATCTCATAAAAATGCTCAGTAGTTGCTGATTTAACATATTACTGATTAATAAAAAGACAAATCATACCCATAAACTGTTGTAATTCTAATATAACTGAGCAGAAATATACCAAAAGTAATGTCATTGGTAATGGAGAAGATTTGAATCCTCAAATGTTGCCAGGACTGGAGACGCTGACATTCAGATTAACATCATCCACCTATTAAATAAAAAAAATGAAAGCATCTGTTAACATTCCTGTTTGTTATAATGCATACCTAAAACTTATTTAAATTATATATTTTAGAAATTGTGAGGTATTCAACTAAAATTTAAAGAGGTCCAGTAAGAGAAAATTTCTTGGCGAAAAGGTCCGGAAGATCATAATGTCTAACTAGTTAGTGTGATATATATTTATTCCACTGATATTGAACAAATAATCAGGATCCTAACGTTAACTAGACTAATGAGGAAACGCTGACAATCATATAAACTCTACCTGGAATGAAGGAGTCACTGCCACATTCATCCATCATGACGGGTGGTGATTCTTCCCAGTCACCTAATAGCATGCAGCAGGAACCCATGACTATGTCATAATAATGACTACAGCAACAATGAAGTGATTTTTTTTTCCCCTTTTCGAATAAAAGCCATAACATTTCAGTTTAGAAATATTCCGACTGAATATAGGTAAATCTGGTAATTATTAAGTATATTAATGAAAAAAATAAGTAATAATAATATTATATAAAAAATATATTAATAAAAAAAAAACAATGCAGAGTATTTGTAATGACCGCCCCGTTCCCTCTCTTTAAGCCATCATTATGTTGGGGAAAATGAGGTCAGAGGTCAATGATTTGTAGCACAATGTTCACAAGTTAGCAGATGCTCAAAATGCAGAGAGAACGATAGATAAGTTTACATATTAATGGTTTAGTTTCCTCTTAGGAGTGCGGAACAAGGTATGTTGTGATATAGTTCATGTTCATTTATAGGTATTTATGACGATAAACTCTGATTAAGGCAGATTGAACTCTGCACATGGTTCTAAATATTACCGTGATATGTTCTAAACAGATTTATATTGTGGTTATGTATTTGTTTATGATGTTTATGTTAATGTGATAATGTTGTTTATTTTTGTTATTTGTCTTTCTGTAGTTAGTTTTACGGTGCAATGAAGTGTGGAGCGTAAAGTTTAATACACTGCAAGTAAGAAAGGATGCATGGAAACTGTTAATGCAAACTGATGCAAAGAAAAGGTTTATTGCCTCAAAAATAATCGTTCAAGCATCAGTGAAAAACTCTCTGCCTTATTCTTTGGAACTAAGTTATACGCTACAGTATGATTTAATTAGCTTTAATCCAAACACACACATCTATACGATTTCATCACGTAATATTAATAGTGTTTCTTACCATTGATTAAAGGATCCAGAGATCACAGATTATCTGACCTGTTAAAACAAAACTAAAGCAGATGCATCTCTCTCTCTCTCTCTCTCTCTCTCTCTCTCTCTCTCTCTCTCTCTCTCCACACACACACACACACACAGTGGCTATATGCTGTGAGGGCCATGCTATTTAAAATCGAATTGTAAATCAATCAAATCAAATCAAATCATCTACATATTTACACTTTTCCCCGCACTAATTCTTTCACGACCTGAACCTGTTGTCGTTTTTTTTTTTTTTCGAAAATAGTTTTATTCTCTACAACAACCACCAGATGGCGCCGACGTTCCGCGACACTCTGAATTCTGAAGTGGAAGCTTTTAAACTTTTTTTCTTGGAAAATAACAAATACTAAGAGTTTCAGATGTTAACCAAAAACATATTTAAACAAACGTAGACAGATTTAGACTTGAAGAATTTATACAGATCTTATGTTTACTGTTTAATAGTTTCATCTGTTATATTTCCATCACAACACACCACAATGTATTATTCAGTAACTGAAGACAAAGATTAACCCTTGTATTGTATACAAATTAGGAGCGCTGAGTCAACTTGACCTTGTCTGTTTTGACTGCTTATAAAAAATGAACTATATATGATAGCCTTTTTTTTTTTTTTTTTTTTTTTCCTTTTTAGTCTAACTTGTTTCCAACATATTAACATATATTTTGCAAAAAAATGTGTCATATTTCGTATAATAAACCTCATTAATATGCAAAAATGCCTCATTTTTTAGTAAAAAAAAACTGAAATTTTTAATTATTTTCACTATAGAGGCACAAAAGTTAATGCACAATTACAGGCTGGTATATTTCAAGGGCAGGAGATTGTTTTGAAACCATTTTGACCATTTTTAATGTCAGCAAATAATAAAACCTGTTTTTTTTTCCAGGCCAAATTGACTTGAATGTTTATAAATCAAAAATTCTACAATTATCACCATTCTGTGTGTAATATCTATTTTACACTTGTAATATCTATTTTACTCACCTGATGTCATCTGATCAACCAAAAACAGGCCACACACACACACACACACACACACACACACACACACACACACACACACACACACACACACTCAAAAACATGGCATAATTTCATGTGAATAAAACTTCTTTTACACTCTGTTTTTTATTACACTTAATTTATGAACGATAAACCTTATAAAATTATGCCACGTTTTGAGTAAAATAAGCAGAAATTATTCAATATTATTTTGGATAACCACTGACTGATGAATGTCAAACAGTACTCACCATATCTCTAGGCCAAAGCTTACTGATGCAACTAAATGTATAAATAAGAGAGAGGAAACAAATATGATTTACAAAACGCATGTAATTTATTTTTGAACTTCTTTATAGAAATATGAATGTGTGTGTGTGTGTGTGTGTGTGTGTGTGTGTGTGTGTGTGTGTGTGTGTGTGTGTGAAATGTGTAAAAATACGTAGGCTTTGTTTTGTCTAGAGGCCAACTGAAATGCAATGTCCAATGCTTTGAACAGTGTTTGACTGTGTGTGTGTGTGTGTGTGTGTGTGTGTGTGTTTGTGTGTGTGTGTGTTTGTGTGTGTGTGTGTGTGTGTGTGTGTGTGTGTGTGTGTGTGTGTGTGTGTGTGTTTGTGAAGCTTCTTGGTAGATCAGATTTTGCCCCCAGCTGGACAAATGCATCTGACAAGTGTGAAATATTTACAAATGAGTAGCTTTTGTTTTTTTCTGGAGGCCTAATGAATTGCAATGCCCAATGCTTGTGTGTGTGTGTGTGCGTGTGTGTAGCATCATTTTGGTAGATCATATTTTGCCCTCTGCTAGGCGAAGGCATATCAAAAGTGTGAAATATTTACAAATGTTTGACTTTTTTTTTTCTGGAGGCCTAATGAAATGCAATGCCCAATTTGTGTGTGTGTTTGTGTGTGTGTGTGTGTGCATGTGTGTGTGTGCATGTGTGTGTGTGGGGTGTGTGTGTATGTTTTGGGTCCGTGTGTTAGTGGACATTTTACGTGTGCATTTTTGTGTCTGTATGTATGTTCATTGCGCTGAAAAGGGCAAAAGTGTGACCTATTGCCCCACTAAATGTGGCCGAATCAAAATGACCCAAGAGGATCACAAACGCGTAGTGTATACTGTTCTGAACACATAGTTCAACGAAAATAGACAAAATTAATTTTGCTTGCAAAGTTCATAATTTGGAACAATCCTGGTAAATTTCAGGCAAATATGTGGAAGAAAACCAAAGTTATGACACATTAAATTCTTCCAGCGGGGTCAAAAAGACCCAGGGACAACATGAAGGTTAAGTGATGTAGGTGTTTTAGATTATGGCTGAAACTAATCACTGCAGCAGCAGAGTTGGGAAGTCATGATGTTATTTATTCATAAAACACATTTTCATACTTTTGGCTGATCAACATACCATAAGTGATCTCTCACTTTGTCACAAATAACACTGTTTATATCTGTATACACATGTAAACCTAATGTAGCCAGTGAATTATTGTGAATTGTGATCCTGTGATCACCTTTCTGTTCATTAGTGCTCTCTCTCTTCTCATTTTATATGATATTTTATGATACCTTTAAGGAAGAAGCCATAAATCAGTTTTTTATTTGACACATGATTAATTTATTTTGAGCCATGAAATAAAGAAAAAAAAAAAACAAATAATTAAAGCACATGCTGATTTATTTGCCCCTGTTCCTTAAGTCATGTCATGATTTTCTAAATGCACAACAAAGCTACACATTAATCAAATGGTGCACTTTAAAAAGGGTGTTTTACTGACTAGTGCAGTGGTGATTAGAATTATTATACTTATAATCAGTACATTGTTGAAATGCTTTAATGAAGAAGTAAATAGTTTATCAATTTGTAATAACAAAGCAAGCAATTCATAAAACACACCATAATACATTTGGGTAAGAGGTATAATTAGTCAAAACAGTTGTTCTTTACAATACTGCACGTGGATCATGCTTTTAGAAATGAGCAATGAGCGCTCTCTACAGGTGATATAAGGAATTACATCAGTATTTAAGAGACTATAAACATAAATTCAGTTAAACAGAGGTTTAGCAAATTTAGTTGAGAATTAGCTATTAGAACAACTAGTTTACTAGTTAATTGTTCTTATAATAATAAAACAAAAATAATCCCTCCATTCTAACACCAAATACAAGGTGGAAGTGGACAGAGTTTCATATTTAAGTTGTCGGTTCCTCTTTAATGTAAAATGGATCTATTTAAAAGGATATGTCTTTTGACAGAGTACACATCTCATCATTTGAAACAGAAATCCTACAAATTTTCTGTACAGTATGTTATCCATGAACTAATTGCTCTAATGTGCTAATGCTAATTAATGCTTCAAGGATGTCTTTATCTAGACAGCTAATACAAATGACCTGTATCATTTACTGTAACAAAGGTATAATAAGTATAACAAATAATATATAGAAATTGTTTCTAACAATAATAAGCAAGAAAAATCACATAAGAATGCTCAGTAGGGAAAAAAGTCTGATTAATAAAATTAGACATACCATGTCCACAAACTGTGTTATTCTTTTGATACTGTATACAGAATATAAAAATAAAAAAAAATAAAAAACAGGCAGAGATTATGGAGCAGTTGCAAAGTCTCAGATATTGTCAGGATTGGTGACGGTGACTTTCACATCCACCTATTAAAAAAAAAGAAAGCATCTCTTAACATTCCTGATGCAGGCTGGATGTAGCTAAACATATCACATGGTTAATCACGGATATTACTAAGCCTTTACTGAGTCCACACTCTTCTGAGGTTGTTTGCTTAGTTTTATACTGTTTAGACCCTATTTATTAAAGACTCTGTAACTATTAAAAAAAATAATAAATATGACCTACTTCAGTAAGGGCAAAGCTGTTCATGAAGACGTCTCCATCAATGTTAAGTGTAGTCACTTTGTCCACCGGTATACGGTGCTCGAACGTGTAGGACACCTGGCCATTTACCATCACCTGAACAAATAAAGTTTAAGCTTATTAAAACAAATTATTAAAGTATTTACCCTCTCATTTCTTTTCCCCATAATATCACACCTCATAGCATTCTGGTTTAATAACCACGATGATATCAAAAACTGCTCCACAGACAAATGGGCCACCTGGTGTCTCCACCAAATTCTTGTCCCATGTCCCATTCCTGCGGCTATTAAGGACCACAGAGGACATACGGGGGTTGAAGTGGAAAGCGATGTCATCTTGGTCAGACAGGCCGGTCTTCAAATTTATTTCAAAGCTGAAAGAAATTGTTTTCACATTTATTATTTATTACCATATTACTGACTGTACCACATTATCTTGAAAAAAATCAAACTAATCGATTCCATATTTCATTCAAACTGTCATGAAATAAATATGCATTTAACATACCGTTTACAATCTGATGGAACAACCCCTTGGAAGAACAAAGCCAGACCAGGTCTCAAGCCTCCAGGGATTGATCTCAAATATGGCTTGCTCTGTTGAATTAAAGCGTCATTCATGTTATAATGATAAATCTCTAATCATGTGATTACCATAATAATACAATCTTTTGGCTTGTTCATTCATTTTGAAATTAAATGATGTTACTCACAGGGTTGCAGACTGGATGTGGGACATTAGACTGGATGTCTGAAAGCTTGGTGCGTGAGATGCCAGTGTTTAGTTCCTTACCAAACGTAGATTTGCTCCAGTTCTTGAGACAGCAGAGGTATACAAATTCAAACCAACGTATAAATACTTTTGAAACGTGTTTGTATGGCTAAACTTGAGTAAGAGGTCAATCACAGAAATGTACCTCAACTAAAAACAGCACAAAGCACTAAAAATAAAAATAAATTAGAACTTCTAAAAAGTATAATTAAAATAAAAATGCCTCTGTTCCAATTTTTCTGAGTGTAATACAGAAATCAATTTCTACATTTGTTCATATTTAACAAATATAATTAAGTTTGTCAGTGAAAGGATGTAAAATATTTTTTAGTCTTTTCATATGTAAAATAAAGGTCCTAAATAAAGGAAATAAAAGAACTTTAAAAACAAATAATCTGAAAAATACTAATATTACTATGCATCCAACTTACTGCAACAATACCAACAATGTTCATTTTGACATCTCCATGAATCATAACTACATTCACTTTGGCCATTGGTATGCGATGATTGAACAGGAGAGACTTCTGTCCATTTACATACACCTGGAAAGAACAGACAGTGTAGGTAATTCTTTTAAACACATTTACATTATGTGCATTCTCTTATTCTTTTAATTCCCATACCTCATAGCCTGCTGTTTTGATCACAACAAAAATGTCAAATGCCGATCCTTTGGAAAAGTTACACTGTACATGTTCTTCAGTCTGCCAGTTTTTATTCACAAAACTGTTGCAGCAAATATATTTATTGAACCAGGGCCTAAAGTGAAAAGCGATGTCGCTCTCATTGGTTTCAAAATCCAGTGTAAACCTGTTTGTAAAAAGTAGAAAATCCATGTCAAATTAAAGTAATGCAATTAAGGCCTAATGAATGGAAGGTTATGAATTTTAATACCAGGTCCACCAAGCTACTGCTGCTGGGCCCTTGATCAAGGCCCTAAGTTATATTAATAAATAAATAAATGTAAATTGCTCTGTATAAGGGTGTCTGCTCTAAATGTATTAAATGTCTAAAATCTACTAACATATTAGTAGAATACATTTACTAATAGTGTATTAGTGTTTCTGGTACTAACATTAAATAAAGTGAATACATAAAGTGGATAAATAAAGTGAATACATACGATTTACTGTTTGAAAAAACAACCCCTTGGAAGTAAAAAGCCTTTCCTTCTCTCAGCCCTCCAGGGATTTTCTCAGTGTAAAGAAGGGTCTGTGGAGTGTAAGCATATTGTATAAATGGATAGGGGATAAATGTTTTAATAGAAATCAAACACACACAAGTTATCTGAACAGGACCTTATCATATACAATATTAAATTTTCATTTTTAAGACTAGTACCCAGCAAGACATGTAGATACATAATTTGTGTATTTATTTAAGTAAAAAGGACTTTAAAAAGTCTTTAAAAATAATAAAAATTTACCTGTAAATGTCAGTCTACCAGGTTTGACTTTGGCACCATGGTGCATTTTATAATGAATAATTAATGAATTTCTTAAATTCTGTGTGTTTTATGTAATTTAACAGTTTCATTTTGAACTTTTGTTACTCACAGGATTGTTGACAATATTTGTAACCTCTGACTTGATAGTAGATGAAGACCATCGTGACATGCCGATAGTGGTCATTATTTCAGTCCTGAGTTCAGTAATGAGAGAAGGCATGGAGAAGTTCTGTGGCAAAAGACATTTTGTGCAAAATAAATACATGAAAATACATATTTACATATTGCACACAAATATTAATTTGTTTGTTTCTTTTTTTTTTTTTTTTTACTTTATCCATATTTGTGTATTAGGACAGTCTAGTCTGATCTGCATTGTAATACAAAGAATTAAAAATTAATTTCCATTTCATTCAGATTTAAAAAAAAAATAGATTCTAGATATTTTTGAAATAATATTTTACATTACAGCTAATAAAAATCTAATTAAACTCGTAAATATGCATGATGAAGAATTTATATATATCATAACTGACCCATTGGTCTACAGTGAGCTGCCAATGAAAGGTGAAGGGGACAGAGATGGATACAGGCTGGAACTTAGGATCTGTCAGAGAGCCATTCTGATAAAGTTGGATTGAGGATCCTGGATTGCTGGGATCAGATATGGAGGCAATGATGAATTTGATTCTCTTCTCATTTTTATTGGCCTTTAAAAATGAAGTAAAGAGAGAAAGATTCTGCTTCATCCTTGCAGGAATGCCAGGAGAAGTGAACCAAGGCTGTGCTGCTTGGAGAATGGAATCTCTCTCACTTGTTTGCCCCAACATTTTAAATTCTTCAGATTTGTTAAAGTCCTGTAGAGCTGCTAGGTAGGAGTCATCATGCTTTGGAGATGTAAATGACAAACATACCACCACATCAACATCAGGATGAAGGCAGATAGAATTGAGTGACCCTGATGATTTCACAACTGTGATGTCCTTCAACCCAACTGTATAGGAGCTCAGAATATTTAATTCAGTTGTAATGTCATCTAACCATTTGTTCATGATGTTAACATTGAAGGGTGATTTGTCATGGATGCTCAGGATGTCCCCCAGTGTCTTGTCCTCTTGTGTACCATCACGAATAGCTGGCAGCACTCTGCATAGTGCCTTCTTTAACAAACTTATATAATTTCTGTGTAATGCCTGAAACTTTAGCAACCTGTCTTTTAGATCAGGGAAATCATCTGTTATTTGTCTTTTGATCAAATCATTGCATAGTCTCTCCTTTTTACAGAGTTCCTCCAACAAACTTTCTGTTTCACACAACAGGCTCAAATTGATTTCTCTCACCAACTTTGCAGCCTTATCATCCAAAAGATAGAGAGGATACAGCCACACTGTCAGAGGCACACCTTTACCTTGTTGCTTCATCAGATCAGGCACCTTCTTGTACACTTCCAGGGCATCCTTATATGTGGTGGGGTTTTCTTCAAGTTTAATGTCACCATAAAATGTGACACTAATATTCTCAGCCATATTTTTTTCATCTTCAGTCATGTTAAGCGATGCTTGCCCCTCAATGGAAAGGGAAGGAATCTTCTTGACCACTGCACGAAGGTTTCCTTCAATTTCCTGTTTGTTCTCATTTTCTGCACTTGTATAATCAAACACCATGAAAACCTGAGCTCCATACAGTACAGCTGTAACTACATGAGTGGCTGTTTTCTGGTCAAATACTTGTGGGTAGGTGATATTACCGAGCTCCTTCATAGTGAACTGTTCAAATGTTGTTGTCTGGCTGTACTGCATAGTAACTCTAGACTGATGTGCTGATGATCTTGTATCTTGCAGGTACTTGGCCGATCCTCCAACCTCCACCAATCCACTTAGGAAACTGGCTTTAAGGGAAGCACTTATGTCTAGAAGGTTTGCCTTATCACTGAGACTATCAGAGGCTGCAAATTTCAGATGTGATTTAGGCTTCTGATGCACATCAAGGTCATCACTCAAGGCTTTCTTATCCCATAAAGTAACACCTGAATCAGGAAAGTGATGAGAATTGACAACTGTTTTACAAATATATCTGATTTATCAAATATTTCTAATGACAACATTTACAGCTCTGAACAAAATTATAAGACCTCTTCAAATTTATCTTAAACCAGCATCTCTACATGTATTACAGACATTCCATTTTAGTATCTGTTGAATTCCAACACAGGTTCACCTCATCCTGCTTAATGATATTCAAGTCTTATTTATTTAGGAAAGGTATAAAAACACTTCTGTTATCATCACTATCCCTACAGAGGCAGTGAAGTGCAAAACAAAATAACAGAAAACATAATGACAATTCAGATAAACTGAACAGAAAAAAACAGGTAAAATTTTTTAAGAATGGAATTTTTGATGCTGATTGGATGAGACATCTGTTACTCAAACATATACAAGTAGGAAACTGTTGATCTAACTTGTTGAGTTCTGCATTCACTTTAAACAATTTAAACAAACATATATATTTGTATTTCTAAGAATGTAATTCCTTCAGTTCTACTTTGAGGAAGGACATTCAAATGCCATGATATCATATCATACGTTTAGATGATGTCTAAACACACCTAAATAAAGCAGGAATCAACAAATCAACTTTCTACTGCCGCAGACATACTTCCTGTATATCTTGAGTGACTGATGTCTCTTTTATTCAGCACAGTCTTAAGTCTGCAAATAGACAATTAAATGATGATTATGTAAACTGCACCTGGGATAAAGGAGTCGTTCCGGCAATCATACAACATGCCAGGATACAGAGGTCTTCCCAGGGCAGCTATTTCCATGCATCTGGAATCCATGACTGCTGCAAGAGAAAAATCCAGAAAATTAGAAGAAAAAAGAGAAGATCTGAAAATGCATAAAACTGTCAGTGATGACAAGTCTATTGCATTATGTATTTAAAAGTGACAATTTGTTATTTCATTAATTTTTAACTAGAGTGACAGCTGAGCAAAATATATCCCAGCTCAAGAAGGCTTTCAAATTACTTGGTAATTACAGCATGGCAGTGATAAACTTTAGCAAGCAGATTTGTTTCTATAGAATGTGACAGCAGCACCCACACCACTGCCCACAAGCAGCAGAAAAATGCTCCTCACTCAGCTTCCACACAGGTGCTGAAAGAGCAGCAGTAAAACATTTAATGTAATGTAGAAACAATTTCACTGAGTTTGAGACTGGTATTAGATTGGAGTGGACTGGATTTTATGCCTTAAAAATGTTAGAATATTGGAAAAAGAATAATCAAATCCAGTTTTAAAAATGCAGTATTTTTTCACTGTAAAAATCTCATACTGTCATACTGATATGTTTTTACTTTTGGAATACAGAGAACTGGGTAAATTATTAAGAGAGTTAATAATTAAGTTTCTTGCTCAATTCAACATATGTAACTCTCTTCCTATATAATATTTCAGATTTCATTAAAATTGACTGACCTAGGCTATATTTTCATTAAAAAATGACTAAATAATAGCTATTTTAGACATGTCAATCAAATAGTTTCTGTGCACAAAAACTTACGTTTCACAACGAAGTCTCTCTCCGTCTTCTTACAGGGTTTAAGTTATCAGATGTTTGTAAAGGTGCAGTTGAGCTGTACACATTGCATGGGAGTGGCTTTTATAGGGAAATATCGCTGCCTCTGCTTTTTTCTTACTGGACATATGCAAAGCCATTTATGGTAATGTGTAAAACAGACATGGTGATACATGTCACAGATCTTACTATTTCTGCATACAAAGCATTCTTTCAAACATTCTTTTAGACAACTGTTTTTTGTCCAGTTGAGCACAACTGTGAATATGTGAATAAAATGTGAATATAGTATACACACACACGCACACACACATATATGTATATATATATATATATATATATATATATATATATATATATATATATATATATATATATATATATATATGAAAGGCATAACAGAATGGCACAATCGTCAAACAAAACATAACAAAAAGGAAAATAAGGAAATAATCCCTGTTCAGAAGTTTGCATACCTTTAGTTCTTAATATCGTGTATTAACCCCTTTAGCATCAATGATGGCATGCAGTCTTTTGTAATAAATGTGCATGAGGTCCTTAATTCTCTCAGGTGGTATAACTGCCCATTCTTCTTGGCAAAATGTCTCTAGTACTTTTCACCGTAGGCCTTGTTTATGTCTTTCCAAACACAGCGTGTGTGGTTGTGACTAGAAAGTTAAATTTTGGTTTCATCACTCAAATTGTCTCTGCTCCAGAAGCAGTAAGGCTTGTCTAGGTGCTGTCTGGCATACTGAAGGTGGGCCTTTTCGTGGCATGGGTGCAGTAACTGCAATTTCTCCTGGCAACTTGACCATGCGGGTCATTTGTGTTCAAGTACCTCCTTATTGTGCTCCTTAAAACAACAACAACACTTTTTTCCAGAGCCTGTATTTCTCTCGAAGTTGTTTGTGGGTTTTTCTTTGCAACTGCCAGTAGACGGTGAAATCTTTCGTGGGCTAGCTGACCATGGCTTAGAATAAACAGAACCACTTATTTTCTCCCTCTTTATCTGAGTTTGAACAATACTGACTGGCATTATTAAGTGTTGAGATCTTTTTATATCATTTTCCTGCTTTATAAAGTTCAACGTCCCTATTAATAATTATTATAATAATTAATAATTAGTAATAAGGTAGTTGAACTTTATAGTTCTTTTGTCTTCCCCATGGTGCAGTATCCAGCCAAGTCAGTGAGTCATCACCTCATGAGCTGAGAAACTCACTGACTATTTATGCACAGACACTAATTACAATAAGTCACAGGTGTGGAAATTTCCCTTTAATAGTCATTTAAACCTCTATGTGTCAACCTGTGTGTTTATAATGTGGCCAAACATTTAAGGATATGTAATATTTTGATCAGGGTTGTTTATGTGATTTCAGTTATCATTAGGTTTCAATATTGAAAAAGTTCAACAATTTTTTTAACAGTTTAGGAAGAGGAAAAAGACATCAAACTCAGGCGGCACTGACCTTTTTCTTTCACAGTTTTCTTGTGAAGAGATGTGTTGCTGAGCATGTACCAGATCAGCAAAAGACATTGTCTCTATTATGTTCATGTGTGTAAAAGGGAAGACTGTGCAGCACATTTACCGACATCTAAACACTTCTGCAGCTGTTTGGCTTCTAATACTTGTAAGATAAGATCTTTTTGTGTTATTGGTTTGCAACAGAAATTGATCTAAATTAAACAATTTAAAAAAAAAAAAGAAAATTATTGAACAAAAGCTATAAGCCCCTCAGACTGACTGCAGAAAGTGAGGCATTTTGAGAAAGTTCTTGCAGCTACCCCAGTCAGACAGTCAGTGGAAAAATTAAGGAAGCAATGGTTTCATTTTTAGGCCAAAAGGAAGAGAGGACATGCATGAAATAAAGTAAAAACAATCAGAATAAACATTTATTATGATAAGATGCATGTAAAAAAAAACAACAATCTTAGCAGGCTGACTTATGAAGCTTCATTATATTCAGAGTGAAATAAATCTTCAGAGAGAAATTAAGAAAAAGGAATAGCCAAGCTATGGGCTTCGCAATGTACAGAAACTATCATCTAATGCAGAAGCGAAGAGCAGAAACCTGGACCTTTTTTGGAGATAAAGAAAACTTGCAAAGGCCAGAATAGAAAAGTAACAAGTCAAAGAATGTGTTTGCAACGAATGCTACGTGGCCTGAAATGTGATTGGACAAAGGACAACCTCTTATGGCATTACATTCAGTGCCATGTTCATTTTCCACTATATGTATATATATATATATATACATATATATATATATTTATTTATTTATTTATTTATTTATTTATTTAAAACCTCTGTTACTGTTTATTGGGTTTATCTAAAAAGAGTACACAGCTCATCATTTGAAACAGAAATCATGCTCTGCTCACTGCTTGAATTTCTACATCAAAATGTCTTAAAATAGAAATACAATGCAAAAGACATGTATAGTTTACTGTAATTACGGTAAGGTACAATACTAAATTCCTTTAATATATTCATCATAAAGCATTGTTGTAAATCATTTTAGTTATAACATTGTCAAACACACAAGTGTTTTATGGTAATCATGTTAAAATTATAAAAATGACCTACTTTAGTAATGCCGAAGGTGTTCATGAAGACGTCTCCACTAATGTTAAGTGTAGTCACTTTGTACACAGATATACGATGCTCGAACTTGCAGTATTTCAGGCTATTCACCATCACCTGAACAAATAACATGTAAGGTTATTTAAAACAAATTATTAAAGTCTTTACCCTCTCATTTCATTTCTCCATATCACACCTCATAGCATTTTGGTTTAATAACCATGATGATATCAAAAGCTGCTCCATCAAGAAATGGGCCTCCTGGGGCCTTCTCTTCATTTCCCCATGTCACATTCTTGCATCTGTTAAGGACCACAGAGTTCATGCTCAAATGAAGTATGAACTCTGTGGTCCTTAACCATATGATTTTGAATTTTGAATGAAAAGCAATATTCAATAGTTTTGAATATTGCTTTTCATTCAAAATTCAAAATCATATGGTTATTAAATATTCATACATATTCAGCCTTAGAGTGGTAACAGTAACTGTAACATCATCATCATCATCAGGCTTTACATGTTACTGTGATATGTTTGTGCAGCACATTTACAGACAGCTGAAAACTTCTTTAGCTGTTTGGCTTCTAATGCTTGTAAGATGAGATCAAACAATTATGTGATAATGACTTCTTATGACCACTATCCTTAATATCAGTCATAAAAAAAAGTTCAATAATTTTTTCAGGGTATGCAACTTTATGAGCCCTTCCATGTTTGTGTGTGTGTGTGTGTGTGTGTGTGTAATTATATATATATATATATATTAGTAGTGTTCTGAGCAGAAGAACACAGAACAGCACAGGGAATAATTAAAATGAAAATCTTTATTTAGATTTAGGCGGCACTGGTTCTGCAGGATTCAGTGGCGGAAGAGATAGGCGACCGGCAGGCGCTGGAGGCTGTGGCTGTCTTAGAGAAGACCCAGGAGTGTGGCTGTCAAGCTGCAGTCAGAATGAGGCTTCCGTTCATCCAGCAGATTCTGTGAAAGGTTCCTGGCTCTGTGCTGGACCTGGAAGGAGAATTCATGTAACCATCGAGTTACCCAGGCATTGGTGTTTTTGGAGCATAATCGGTGACCAAGGTGAAGTGCCGCCCTGACAGGTAATAGCGGAGTTCCTCAACAGCCCACTTTATCGCCAAGGTTTCTCATTCGACTACTGAGTAGTTCTTCTCAGCAGGGGTCAGTTTCTTTGATATGAAGAGGACCAGGTGCTCCTCCCTATCGAACTCCTGGGCCCGTAGCCCTGTCTCGAATGCATCTGTGTGGTGGGTGAAGTGGAGGCTGAAGTCGTGGTTCCGCAGGACTGGCTGGCTGGTGAGGGCTTCTTTAAGCTGGAGGAACACCTGCTCGGTTTTCCTGGTCCACTGCACCCAGTCCAGTTGACCTTTCTTTGTTAGGGCTGAAAGGAGGGAAGCTATAGAAGGAAGCTATAGCCAAGTTAGGAACGAAAACAGCGATAGTACCCCACCAAACCAAGAAAGGTATTTACCCGTTTCTTTGTGGTAGGCCATGGGTATTCACTTGCTGGGATTTGCTGTCAGCCCGGCTTCCCGGAGGCCAAAAAGAACCTCCCTGAGATGGAACAGGTGGTCGGACTATGTGGAGGAGTAGATAATGACATCATCGAGACAGGCCACTGCAAAGGGCCAATAGGGCTTGTGGACGATGTCCATGAGGCTCTAGAATATTGTGGACCCTGCATGTAGGCCCAAAGTGAAGTACCTGGTATTGTCAGTGGCTGCTGGAGGTACTAAAGGTGCTTTTGGACTTGGCATCCAATGAGAGGGCTGCTTGCCAGTACCCCTTTCAAGCTTCATACAGGGTTGATCAGTTAGAGGGCAGGAGAAATAGTACAGGGACTAATAAAGGAAACTAGCTGGTCAGATATAAGTCAAAGATATATTCTAGATTTTTGTGACATGTCTACATTAAATTACTAATTTAAAAGTAAAGAAATAACTAATTCATGCAGAAAGAGATGACGTGGGAATAAAATTGTATAATCCATGTTTCAATATAACGTTTAAAGTGTCACTTTTTAATTCCAAAAGGAATAAGGACAAATGTTAAGGTAATTCACATATCTGCTGTAATCTTTCATCAATGATGGCAAACAATCTCTCGAACCCTGGTCAAATTTCCATCCATTTTTACCAGTTCTCCCCCTGTGAGATGTACTGCCTTTCCTGCTGTGGAGCACAAGTTTAGTTTTTTGCATACCTTTGGTTCTTGAGTGATATGTGTTCTCATATCTATACCAAGTCACTTTCACAAACTGTCTAGGATGCTATTGCTGAAATGGGACCATTATCACTAAATATTTTGTAGGTATCCCATCAAGGAATGATTTCATTTGCCATGATTTTAAATACACTCTTTGAATCTACTTTTCCCACTGGGTGTCACGGAGTCAGCAGGTCCTTCCCTCACTCACCAGCAATCACACTCACCAGAATACTAATCAGCACCACCTGTTCCTCATTCACCAATCACCACACACTATACAGTATAAGCCACTCTCATTCACTCACTCATTGTCTGGTCTTGTATGTGCTAACTAGGGTTCTCAGCAGACATTCCTTTCCAGACCGCTTCTGTTTGTTCTCCAGCAATCTACGTCCTTCTCATCGTCATCGGCTCCTGGTCAGCTGTATTTGCTCCAAGATCTACTTCTTCGAGATAAGGATTTACTATTCCTCGGAATCCTGTGACTTTCCCTGTGTGTGTTGCAACGATTCAGTTCTTTGTTTCGTCTCCTATTCCACTATATGTTCATCTACTTCAATAATTATCCATTCTGTTTTACTTACCTCGGCCATCGGTGTGTCTATCATTACACTGGGAAAGGCTTCTTTTTACCAAGATTATGCATCCACAATAACAAGACAATGCGTTTTTCCTTAACATTGATAGCAAATGATTTTTGCAACTTTCATGTTTTTTTCCACAGTTTTCTTGTGAAGAGATGTGTTGCTGAGTGTGTACCAGATCAGCAAAAACATTGTCTCTATCATGTTCATGTGTATGTAAAATAGGAAGTCTGTGCAGCACATTTACAGATAGTTAAACACTTCTGGAGCTGTTTGGCTTCTAATATTTGAAGATAAGATCTTTGTGTGTTATTCCTTTGCAACAGAAATTGACCTAAACTAAACAATTAGGGGGAAAAATGCTACAAATGAAAAAATGCTATAAACAAGTAGAAGAAAATTTTTGAACAAAAGCTATAAGCCCCTCAGACTGACTGCAGAAAGTGAAGCATATTGAGAATGTTCTTGCAGCTACCCCAGGCAGACAGTCAGTGGAAAAAGCCTAAAACCATTAAGGAAGCAATGGTCTAATTTTTAGGCCAAAAGGAAGAGAGAAAGTACAAACAATCAGAATAAACACATTTATGATAAGATGCATGTAAAAATCTTTTTACAAGGTTTCACAGTGCACTTAGCAGGCCTACTTATGAAGCTTCATAACATTCAGAGTGAAATAAGTTATAGACAAGCTATAGGCTTTGTAAAGTAGAGAAACTATCATCTAATGCAAAAGCAAGGAGAGGAAACCTGGACCTTTTTGGAAATAACGAAAATTTGCAAAGGTAAGAATAGAAAACTTGCAAGTCAAAGAATGTTTGCAACGAATGCCATGTGCTCAACAATGTGATTGGAAAAATTAAGGCTGAAAAAACGTATCCAACAAAGCTTAAAAAGGGGAAAACACATGAAATGTACAGTGGGTAATACTGTAGGAGTATTGAACACATCAGCATTTTCCTCTTTAAATATATTTCTAAAGGTCTGTTGACATGAAATTTTCATCAGACATCAGTAACAACCCAAGTTCTGGGGAGTCAGATTGTAGACTACTTCAAGTCCCTGCTCCATGATTCATGTAGTATTATTGTAAACCAGTTACACTTTCAAGTCCATAATATTAACACTGAAATTGCCATAAAATCATGACATCAAAATAATGTAAATTAACAGTAATATTTTGAAAATAACTACATTTTAAACTAAAAATACTTTGAATTAATTATATTTTATTAACCTATTATACACAAATTGTAGTAGAAAAAGTAATACAATACAGTTAAAAAGGCAACATAATATTGTTAAAATAATGGAAAAAAAAAGTTAAAATAAAAAAAACTTCCCAGTAAAAAATGTAAATAAATACAAACTACTTTAAAACATAGCTGATAAGAATTTAGTAGTAAGTGTAAACAAATGGATTTTAAAACATTTCACAGTTACAAATTTTCTTTAAACCCTGCACCAAAAAATTATGTATTGTATACATGTGCATATGTATGTATGTATTTAAATATTAAACTAGACTAGAGAACTCGTCAACTCATTACTTAGTGACTGAGTGTGTGTGTGTGTGTGTGTGTGTGTGTGTGTGTGTGTGTGTGTGTGTGTGTGTGTGTGAGAGTCCTTTAGTCTGCCAGCTAAAGGATGTGTGTGTACATGATGACATGTAGAATTAGAATCGATATATAGTTCTGAGTGCTACCGAGTGTGTGAGTACAGTAAATAAGCGCACAGTAAAATAAGAACTTACACCAGTACTTTGTTAAAGAAACAACAGGACAAAAGGACAATTAGAAGTTAGATCTACGACGGATTTAATACAGTGCACTTGACACACATCTTGGAGAAATCAACCATGTATTCACAGACCACAAAGGTTTTTTGCGCCACACACGTAGTCACACACGTACAGTTGGCATTCAAGAAGGACCTCACAGGCAAGCAGGGCTGTCAAGTATCATGCATTGAGAGTGACAGTCACTCATTTTGGTCTTTTGTCACGCTCTCCCACCACACATCATATTTCTCACGCAGAAAAACTTTTTGACTATTTATCGTATATTTAATAAGCCGCAGCGCCCAAAATGTATCAGTCCGCACCGCTGTCTCTATGGAAACGGGCAGGAATCAAGCGCGTCTCAGTTCTTAGTCAAGCCTGACACTTACAGTATCAGCTAATCAAAAAAAAAGAGGCTACACAATAGCCAATCAGAAAATAGCACTATCTGGGTAAGATTTAACGCAACAACCAATGAAAAAAAACCCCACATATTCATTAGAGAGGGTATTTTCGATGGTCGGTTTGAACAAAACCTCAACAGCTTGTCTCTGGACGGGACATTGTCCTCAATCATGACCCTAAAAATGTCTGGGCTTGTGCTGAACTGTTTTAAATGGGAGCAACATTACGAATGATAAAGGAGTCCAAAAAGGCAACAAACACTTACAATAAACATCAGTCATAATCTCTCTCTCTCTCTCTCTCTCTCTCTCTCTCTCTCTCTCTCTCACACACACACACACACTCACACGCGCGCGCGCGCACACACAAATTAATAAATGGAAATTAAACAAATAATTTGTATTTGGTTAAATTGCGGTCAGTGATTCTTAATATACTACAACTCCACTATTATTATTATTACTATTATAATATTGGATATTGGGGGGTTGTGGAGGAGATGTCACGCTTGCCTGTCTTCAAAACTTGAGAGCCCTGCACACAAGTGTCTACACGAGTGGAAAGATAGAGACCCGCCACCTTCAACTATTTTAATCAGTTGTGTTGTTAGTACAACACTGCTTGACTGCTATACTTTTTTTTTTTTTTTTTGCAATCTAGCATTGTTTTTATTATTACAGTATTATCGTTTGTGCCTTATATACTATTGATATACTACTACTCAAGAAAGCCACTAGATGGCACTGTGTTCACTGTTATTTGATGAATACTACGCAATGAGTAATAAAGAATAGAGATAAACCGGATACTCGGCTGAAACGAGTATCCGGTACGGATAAAGCACTTCTGCATTATACGAGTAATACGAGTCAATATCTGTGCTCGGATTGAATGAAAATCATCATTGGGTAGCTGATTGTGTCAGCGTTCTGTGATAGGCTAGTCACAGCGCCCCTCCCCTACACACACAGATGTATTGTGTTGCTGTGTCTCGCTCTTGGTAGAATGCGACTCGCATTGCGTCTCTTTTTTTTCTTTTTTAAACCTTCAACTGTCTCTAACCAGTAACCAGACACTGAGTGTCTGACACGTTTTTGCTGTATTTCATAAAAACATAAAGGTAGTAAGCTAGTGTTATAAATATTACAAATTAATTATTACCGGTTAAAACCCCGCCCATTTCAAGACAAGTCCCGGTTAGGGTTAGGCCCCACCCACTCCGAGTACGGATACAGATACAGATAATTCATATGGTTAACAGATACGGATACAGATACAGATAATGCTGTACTCGCTCATCCCTAGTAAAGAATATACCAATACAAATGTTAAGATAAAATAAACAGAGAAGTTGATCATATGGAAAAGTATTTGAATCATTAAATAGAACATGATTGTCTTTTGTTTTGGTGTTTTGTTTAAATATTGACCGTGGTCTATTTTAGTTATAATAAATACGCAGGGGCGGTTCTAGAGGTGGGGCCACAGGGGCCCTGGCCCCTGCTGAAATCTGATTGGCCCCTGATTGGCCCCCGTTCCCTCAATCCGTCGACGAGAAGAGCAACCGGAGAATTTTTTACAACGATCACAGATGCAATTCCACCCCCAAACAATTGGCGGCACTCGAGCGTTTGAAAAAGGAATGACTGCCGAAATGTATTTGCTCCGTACTGAATAAATTATTTTGTGTGCTTGAATGTACCCTGTACTTGGCCCCTGAATGTAACATGTGGCCCCTTAATGGCCCCTGTTACAGAAAAATCCTAGAACCGCCACTGTAAATACAGTTGAATGTTTGTTTCTCAGATCATAAAAAGGTGACCCCCTATGGAAATGAAACGCCCCCATTCTGTTTTGGCGACAGCCCTGGAAATGCTGCTGTCTTATTTGTCACATTTTGATAGGAATAAATGACTAGCAAAATTGCATTGTATGGTTTGTTTACGTCGTGATGGAAGTTACTTTCCATAACTGGCACAAATCATCATGGGGCTCAAGAACAAAAGGTGGCATTTGGCGTGAGACACACTTACTTTGCTGTTATCTTGGGGTTCAGTTGAACCTTTCAGAACAAAACAATGAACAACTGAAAGAGGCTCAAAGGAAGGAACCAACAGCAATTTCTTCCAAGCGAAGGATATGCAACCAAATATTAAGTGTAATTCACTAGAATTTATATATATGTTCTTATACTTTTGCTCATCTAAAACTTTGGGGATCTGATTCAAAGAAATCTTCAGTAGTCAAGGTACTGATTTTCTGATGGGAATGTTGTGAGTTCAAATACCATCGCTGCCATACTGTCTCTACTGGGTCCGTGAGCAAGATCATTAACCCTCAACTGCTAAGCTGTATAAAAGAGAAATAAAAGTAGCTCTGAATAAAGACTTCTGCTAAATACCTTAAACAAATAAATTAATTAATTTATTAATACATAAATTGTTGTAGGACATAATTCACTTGTGTGATTTGCCTGATTTATAAGCAGGGGATTATGATCGGCTTTCAAGATATTTGTCTCAATATATTATAATTCATTTAAAAAAGAAGACATTAAGTTTAATAACATGCATTTATTTTGACCAAGAAAATAAAGTTCAGACAATGTGCCACCTTAATTTTATTACTATTTATTCAATGTGCATAATTAGTATATTGTGAACATGATTTAATCAGGAGGTAAATAGTTTTACAATTCGTAACTAGATTTGGCAGTATTGGCAGTATGGCCCCACCTGTCAGGGTGTAGGGGGGAATGGACCCAAATGCAGTACGCATACGACTTCCAATGAAATAGTTTTAATTAGCAGAATGTTCGGTAATAACAGCAGGAACATACAAGACAGAATATCAGTCACAGGGCTAACAGCAAAAACAGGGCAAAAACAGGAATGCTCCTAACAAGATAACAGGTCTCCACAAACAAAAAACAAACCTGACAGAAAAATCAAGAAGGGCGAGTCCAGGAACAGTAAAAAACAAATGAATAATCCAAACAAGGTCTTTTAGTCCTGCGAAGATAATCCAAAAATAATCCAAACAAGATATCCAGAGCCTGGGCTGAAAAGAATGCAAAAAAGGAAAAATCCACGAATTGGGACACACCCGGCCGAAATCCGACACGAAATTGGTCAAAACAAAACTGAAACTTACAGGTAGCAAAAGGCATGCTCGAGCGGTAACATAATTACACGATGAGACAATCTGGCAAAGAGTGTCCGCTGGCTGCGTGCTTAAATAGTCTGCCGGAGTATAAAGAGGTATTAACCCGGAAGTGCCACAGCCAAGATGGCTGCCGCCCCGGAAGTGGCTGTACACAGCCGAGTGAGCAGGCAGAATATGACAGTACCCTCCCTCCTATGGGCGTCTCACGACGACCGACCAGGCTGGTCGGGATGCAATCTGTGGAACTCGGCGATGAGGTCAGGGTCAAGGATGTGACGAGCCGGTACCCAAGAACGCTCCTCAGGACCATAGCCCTCCGACCAGGTACTGTATTTCCCTCCCACGACGCCTGGAACGTAGGAGGCGACGGACAGTGAATGCAGGGCCCCCGTCAACGAACCGGGCGGGTGGAGGGGGTCTGGAGGAGGGAACCAAAGAACAGGCCTGAACGGGCTTGAGGCGAGACACATGGAAGGTGGGATGTATCCGTAAGTTCCTAGGAAGCTTAAGACGTACAGCGACTGAGTTGAGTATCCTGGAGATGGGAAATGGGCCGACAAATCGAGGTGTGAGCTTGCGGCAAGACCCCTTGATGGGGAGGTCCTTGGTGCATAGCCATACCTTTTGGCCGACACGGTACTTAGGTGCCGGACGCCGGTTTCTGTTAGCCCACCGGGCATAGTTCTGCGAGGACTTAAGAAGCACCTCACGGGCTCTTCTCCAGGTGTGACGACAACGCTTGGCTAGGGCGAGAGCAGAGGGGACAGAAGCCTCGAATTCTTGGGAAGTAAAAAGGGGTGGTTGGTAGCCATAAGCAGCCTGGAACGGGGACATGCCTGTGGCTGAGGAGGGCAAGGAGTTATGGGCGTACTCCACCCATACCAACTTGGTGGACCAGGACTCAGGTTGCTCAGCACATAAGATGCGAAGACCTGCCTCCAAATCCTGATTACAGCGTTCAACTTGACCATTGGTCTGGGGGTGGAATCCCGATGACAGGCTGACTGAGGCTCCCAGCAGCCGACAAAATTCCCGCCAAAATCCTGATGTGAACTGGGGTCCACGATCAGAGACAATGTCTCTAGGCAAGCCATGCAGTCGAAAGACATGCTGGAGGAGGAGCAGAGCAGTCTCCTTGGCAGTAGGGAGCTTGGGCAATGATATAAAGTGCACCATCTTAGAGAACCGATCCATTACAGAGAGGATGGTGGTCTGCCCAGCTGAGGGAGGTAGTCCAGTAATAAAATCCACTGCAATGTGAGACCATGGTCGTCGAGGGACAGGAAGAGGACGAAGGAACCCAGCTGGTGGAGTATGAGAGCTCTTATGTTGAGCACAGGTGGTGCATGAACCCACAAACTGGCGGACGTCCCGACGGAGGGTGGGCCACCAGAAACGCTGTTGAATGGTTGCCAGGGTACGGGACACACCGGGGTGACAAAACAAAGGCGAGCAATGACACCCCTGGAGAACCTGGGACCGTAGATTATTGGGAACAAAAAGTCTGTTTGCAGGACAATTGCTGGGAGTGGCTTGCCCAGATGTGGCCTGACGGACCCTCCTCTCAATGTCCAGTTGAATAATCAGGACGGTTTGGCGCGTCGGGAGCCGCGCCTTGAGGGGGGGGTTCTGTCAGGACTCTGCCTGGACTTTGGCCATGTGCCTTTTGTTTATGTTTTCATGTTCACGTGTCTGCCCCGCCCTTGTCTTTTCTGCCCCGCCTCTGCACTCCTGTCCCTTATGTTTAATGATTAGCTGTATTATTTAAGTGAGCCGCGTTGCCTCGTGCAGCGCGGAATCCTATTGTCTCCTGTCTGGTTTTGTCTGTGCCCTGTTTTGTGTCTTTTATTTATTAAATCCCTGTTTTTGTTAAGCTGTCCTGCATTTGGGTCCGTTTTTATCCCGCGTTCGCTGACACCACCTCTAGAACCGCCCCTGTGTATTTATTATAACTAAAATAGACCACGGTCAATATTTAAACGAAACACCAAAACAAAAGACAATCATGTTCTATTTAATGATTCAAATACTTTTCCATATGATCAACTTCTCTGTCTATTTTATCTTAACATTTGTATTGGTATATTCTTTATTAGGGATGAGCGAGTACAACATTATCTGTATCTGTATCCGTATAGATTTCTACAAAGCCAACATTGTAGCTGCCCATTGGTATCCATAAAAAAGACACAGAGAGTTTCCGACGGGTGCTTCTTTCTTTATTTTGCTCGCGAAGTGCGCCATTAAACTGTAGTTTGCGTAGCACCGTGAAACTACACAAAGAAACAACATAACAAATAAATACGACTCATATACAAAAAAATACAATAAATAAAGTTCACGTTTGCAGAGAAACATATAAAATATAAATGATAAAGTGGATGAAGACAATATGAAATGATTAATTAACAAAAAGAGCTCAATGATTAACATGTACATGCTAACACGCTCATAGGACTTTGAAATAAACTATAACACTTAACATATGTCGACATCACATACCTCGCTCCGCTTTACCAAAGGGAACTAAGATGAAATTAAGCAAAATTTAGTCTCTGCTCACTGGAAAACACATATATGCACATGGACTGTACATGAACATAAATCTTCGCTCCTCCCTCTCCGCTGATCTAATTACCTTTTCTGCGTTACTCTCCCTACTGCATAACCTAACAAAAAACACGCTGAAACATGTAACTTCCTCAAGAAAAATTTAAAGTGACACAACCATATACGGCCATTTACACTCCCACCAATCATGGAATGATGAATCAACAGAACAAACTGAAAATGAATCAGAACATGATTCTGGACCTTTACATGACCTCTATTCAGTTTCATGAATGTATGTAATGACTAGAAAGCATTTTAGAAATAATTACTTGGTCTGATGTGAGGTCATCACCTAAACCATTAACAGTCACTCTTCTTCAAGAAGCACCACCAATATCTGGATGGGCCTTTCAATGATTGTGGGCTTGGATGGTTGATCACGTTTTCTTGCTCCTACTTGTACCTTCACTCGCCTAACAAATCCATCACTCTCCTTGACAGTTTCAATCACTCTGCCTAACTGCCACTGACTTCTTGGGAGCATATCTTCTTTGATGATTACAACATCATTTATTCTGAGGTTTCGGCGAGGAGTATGCCACTTTTGGCGTGTTGAAATGTTAAGAAGATACTCCTTCTTCCAGCGACTCCAAAACTGCTCGACCAAGTATTGGACTCTATCGTTTCGTAGCATACATGTAGCATGCCATCGTTTCGTAGCATACATGTCTTCTTTGACAAATTTTCCTGGAGGTGGAAGTGCAACATCAGCCTTCATCAATATTAAATGGTTTGGGATCAGAGGTTCAAGTGAATTTGGATCATTAATGCTATTCACCGTTAGTGGACGACTATTAACTATGGCCATTGCTTCATAGAACAATGTTTTGAGTGAAGCATCATCAAGCCTACCTGGGCACTGAGCAAGTGTGGCATTGAGTACATTTCGCACTGTATGAATTTGAAGCTCCCAGATGCCTCCAGCATGAGATGCAGAGGGAGCATTAAATACAAACTCGCATTGTTTATCAGAGAGAAACACTTCCAGAGCTTTGGGGTCAAATTGTTTCATTGATTCTTTGAGCTCATTTCTGGCTCCCACAAAGTTGGTACCATGGTCACACTGAAGTTTGCGTACTGCTCCTCTAAGACTGATAAAGCACCTCAAGGCATTAATAAAAGCATCTGTGGACAAATCTTCAATCATCTCAATATGAACTGCGCGAGATGATAGACAAGTAAATATTAGGCCGTATCTCGTATTCCTTGCGAGTTCTCTTTATGACAAATGGCCCAAAACAATCCATGCCGCAGAATGTGAAGGGAGCAGATACTTCAACATGTTCTTTGGGAAGTTCTGCCATTCGCTGTTCTTCTGTTGGTCGTCTAAGTTTTCGGCATTGCACACACTTGTGTATCAGCTTAGCAACTGACTTACTGCCTCCAATGATCCAAAATCCATTCATTCTAAGCTCCATTTGAGTTTGGTTTCGAACCTGATGACAAACTTTGGTGTGGTAATGTGACAGAATTAGATTGGTGATGTAACTCTCCTTTGGGAGAACCACCGGATGTTTTAGTTCTGGACTGAGTGATGACCTTTTCAGTCTTCCGCCTACACGAAGAAGACCTTTGTCGAAAATAGGATCTAGGTGGTATAATGCACTAGAACTTGGAAGAAAGTTCCCCTTCTCAATCATTCTTGTTTCTTTGGAGAATGCTTCCTGCTGCACAAGCTTAATCACTGCTTCAGCAGCTTTCTGACGCTCCTCGACAGTCACATGATCGCTGGGGAATTTCTGTTTTGATCCCAGCCTTTTTATCCTTGCAACAACCTTTAGAAGCATTGACCAAGAAGAAAATCGGCTGAAACGACTAAGAATGTCCGTACTGTTGCTGATTGTGGTCACAAATGTTTGGAGTGATTTAACTTCAGGGTCACCAACAAGCAGGTTGACAGATGTGTACGGTGTTGGACTTACTTCTTGTTCCCACAGAAATTAGGGTCCTGATAACCAATTCGATGAAGAGATGTCAGAGGCGTGAAGCCCTCTAGAGGCGTGATCAGCTGGGTTTTCTGTTGTATTAACATAAGGCCAGTAACTCAGATCCGTAATGTCTCTTATGAGCTGCACACGGTTAGCAACAAATACATGAAACCTTCGTGCTTCATTATTAATGTATGCCAGAACAACCTGTGAATCTGTCCAGAAGAACTCTTGGTCAATCTTCATGCCAAGCTCTGTTTTCAGCATGACACTCATTCTTGCAGACACGACAGCTGCTGCAAGTTCCAATCTCGGTATACTTGTGATTTTTGTAGGTGCAACTCTGGACTTTGCCATCACCAAACTGCAATGCACTTCATTCTTGTCATTTTTGAAACGGAGATAAGAGCAAACTCCATATCCGGCATTACTTGCATCGGAGAAATAGTGCAGTTCCGATCTGATGATTTTATTGAAAGCAGTTGGGTGATAACATCTTGGTATGGCAACTTCCTTAAGCCTTTGAAGACCATCTTTCCAATCCTCCCACCGTGAACATAATTCATCTGGAAGCTGATCATCCCATCCTTTGCCTCTTCTACACAATTCTTGCAGGATACACTTTCCCCGCAGAATGAATGGTGAAACAAACCCTAGTGGATCGTACAGGGAAGCAATGACAGATAAGATACCACGGCGAGTTGACGGCTGATCTTTAAAGTTGATGTTGAATCTGAAAGTGTCATCTTTTGTTGACCACTGAATTCCAAGTACACGTCCTGTTGGTGTCGCTTCAAGGTTTAAGTCAAGGGGCTTAGATGTGATATCCCTTTCTGATGGGTCTATGCAGCAGAGAACATCTTCCTCATTTGAGTTGAATTTATGAAGCCGTAAGCCTCCACGTTTGCACAATATTTGAGCATCAACGATCAGTTCTTTGGCTTCATTGACAGAACGAACACTGGTCAAACCATCGTCTACATAGAAGTTCTTTTCAACAAACACTGAGGCTGATGGGTGTTTGGCTTTGTGCTCCTGTGCCAGGTACTTTAAACCAAAATTTGCGCACCCAGGAGATGATGTAGCGCCGAAGAGATGGACTGTCATGCGATAGTCTTGAGGCTCTTTCTCTAAGTCTCCTCCCTCCCACCATAGAAACCTTAGAAAATTGCGTTCGTCTGGAGGGACAAGAAACTGATGAAACATCCTTTCTATGTCACAAGTGACTGCCACAAGGTCCTTTCTGAAGCGACATAGTACTCCCACTAAAGAGTTAATTAGGTCAGGTCCAGTCAGAAGAGTGTCATTTAGAGATATACCACGAAACTTAGCTGAACAATCAAACACAACCCTCAGCTTATCTGGTTTCTGAGGGTGGTACACCCCATGGTGTGGAATGTACCATACAGTCTCTCCTTCAGGTATCTCTGGGGCTAGTTCAGCATCACCTTTGTTAATGATCTCCTCCATAAAGGCCTTGTAATGATCAGAGTATTGCTTGTTAGACTTGAGCCTTCTCTTCAAATGCTGCAAACGGGCCTCTGCTAGCCGCTTGTTATTTGGCAGTGAGGGTTGGCCATTACACTTGAAAGGGAGAGGAAGTTCATAATGTCCATTATCCTTCTGTTTGATATTGGCACTAAGATGCTGTATGAAACGAACATCCTCTTGGGACACAGTTTTATCTTCATAACCTTTCTCGTTGAAATCAGACTCTAGGATCTTCAAAACATCGTTGGGTAATGGGACTGGTATTTCTTTCACCGCAACTCTATGAACGAATCTCTGATTTCCCTGTCTGTCTAGGTGTGGATTAGAAAGGCCTATGATACTCCAGCCAAGTTCAGTTCTTTGTGCAAATGGTTCATTTTCACCACCTATTATGACTTCGAGGGGGGCTAGAGCTGATGAGCAGTCATATCCAATTAAAAGTCCAACTTCACAGTTCTGAAGAGGTGGCAATTGATTGGCCAGATGTCTGAGGTGAGGCCATTGCAGTGCTGTCTTTTTGGTTGGAATATAAGACTTGTCAACAGGAATGAAGTCTCTAGTATATGCTTGGTGTAGTTGAATGGAGTTGTAGTTGTTGCTTGAAGCCCTCGAATTTGCAGCCCACGAACCCTTTTACTTGCAGTGATGGTGTCAACAGCTGTCATAGTGCTAAGTCTAAGTTGCACTGGTTGAGTTATTGCATTTAAGTCATCAAGAAGTTCTTCCAAAATGAATGATGAATCACTCTGCGTGTCCAGTAGAGCATAAGTAAGGACTTCTCTTTGTGGCTCTTCCACTGTAGAAATGAGGACTGGCACGATACTGGAAGTAGCACAAGAACTTTGTGTGAGTACATGGGCCATGACTTTGTGAACTTCCTGACTTGCTTGAACTTCTGTGGAAGTTTTCCTTGATGCTTTCAAAGGCGCTTTATCTCTTTCTTCATGCAAGCAGGTAGGGTGATTTCGGCCACACGTTCCACATTTATGTCGTTTTTTGCAATCTTTAACAATATGCCCTTTCCTGAGACACCCGAAGCAGAGGTGATTTTTCACCTTTTTTGGAAGTTTTTTTTTTAAGTTTTCTTGTCTTCAATGTTTCTTTCTGCAAATGTAGGACATTGAGCAATGTTGTGTTTTTCATCTTTACAGATGAAGGAAGTCACCTTTGGCTTAAAGCTGGATGTTTCAAGCCTTTTAGAGCTGAAATCTTTCGCATCAGCCTTTGTACTGAGAGCCTTAGCTCGCTTGGGAAACCTTTCATCTAAATTTTTCAGATTCATGAAGACTGGGGAAGTAATGGGGTTGCATGCTATTCTGGTTTCCTTTTGCATGAACTCTGTAAAGTGTTTGAAACTTGGATAGTCGCATGACGCATCAAGCTTTTCCACCACAATTCGATTCCACTTGCGTATAATCCATTCGGGAAGTTTCTTTAGCAGCTTGTGGTTTTCTTCACAGTCATTTAGAATGGCTAGTCCTTTAACGTGAGGAATTGCCTCAACACATCCTTGAAGGAAGTCTGTGAAGTCTCGTAGAGCGAGAGGGTCATTTCCCCCAATTTTGGGCCATCTCATCAACTTGTCTCGGAAAGCCCTTTGCAGTATGAATGGATTCCCATATCTATCTTGCAAGACCTTCCAGGCACCTTGGTATGCGTCCTCAGAATTTCTGTAAAAATATCCCTCCACCGCTTTGCAAGCTTCTCCAACAAGGTAGTTCTTAAGATAGAACATCTTTTCACCAGGTGGGAGGGGCTTTCGATCAATAAGGGCCATGAAGGACATTTTCCAATCTATGAATTTCAAGGGATCGCCAGCAAAGATGGTGGGTTCAGGAACAGGCAGTCGATGTGTGCTTAGTGAATTTGCTATCGCTTGAGCAAGAGCAACATTATCTTGAGATGGCTGGGCTTTATGCTCTTCACAGACTGCTTGCTGGGGTAAGAACAATTCAGCTTCCGGGTTTAGTCGAAATGTGGGTTCTGTCCTGTGACAGCCAATGTGAGTGCTAGTGTCTAGTTCTTCATTATTGCCTTGAATGACGCCTTCGAGATCGTTATACACCTTGACACGAGCTGCTGCTACCTTTACGTCTTTGTCTACTTGTAACTGATGTAACTGTTTTCTTTTCTCTTCTAGCTTTAGCTGCATTTCGATCTCCCTTTGTTTTATTTCTGCAAGCATTTTAGTTTCACAAAGCTTCCAATCACTCTCCATCTTATCAAGCTTCAATTGTTGATCATGGATTTCTTGCATAGCTTTAGCTTGTTCTCTTTTTTGCTGCAAGTTCTGCCTCTGCATCAGCTCGTTTACTTGAGATCGTGGAAGAAGTCTTTGATTGATTACAGGATCCATGTGATGACTCTGAAGTGACTGTGTTTGTTACTGTAAATCCAAAGACAGATCCATACTCATCTTTATTTAGCAATTGTCTCACTCTTTCCTTCACAAGCACTTCGTTATAATCTTCATCTATTGTATCCAGCCGTTTACTCACAAGATCACTGATCTCAGCGGTCAGTGCAGCACAAGCATCCATGCGATTGACAATGTCTGGAGATGTAGCATTGTTACGCAGTATTGGTTCATAGTGCTGATAGACTGAGTTTTGCCTGCTTTGAATGTCTTGCAGTATTCTTTCAAGATTCTCACGTGAACAGAACATTTTCAGTCTAGATCTAGTCTCTTTTGCAGTCTCCTTCCAAAAGTTATAAGCCTTATAGAAAGCTTTCTCTTGCTTCTTGGCTTCCTGTTCATGCATCTCTAGACCTTTCTCTGTCAAGCTTCTTTCACGTGAACTTGATCTGATCTGCTGCGCAGGTGGGTTGCTTATTTCTACTGCTGGGAGTGACATCTCACTTATTTGTTCGACAATTCGTACAACAGTATCTTCCACGGCCTCCTCTGCATTCACAGCTTCCATTATCGGGGAGAAAACAGTTCAGGTAACTGAATGCAATATGATCTTAAACTCTCTTATAACTCAAATTCTCGCTGCATCTGCGACGTAGAAACGACAATTACCGCCACCCGCCGTCCTTTGCTCTTTAAGGCTCTCCAATGACGTCACGACACCCAGCCGCCTGACTCGAAGAATGGCCGTGCTTTAGAGTTGCAACCTCTTGAAGACGACGACAGCAGCGATGTAACGGATGCGTGGTTCCTTTAAGCGACGAGTTTCACTGTGGCTGCCCATTGGTATCCATAAAAGAGACACAGAGAGTTTCCGACGGGTGCTTCTTTCTTTATTTTGCTCGCGAAGTGCGCCATTAAACTGTAGTTTGCTTAGCACCGTGAAACTACACAAAGAAACAACATAACAAATAAATACGACTCATATACAAAAAAATACAATAAATAAAGTTCACGTTTGCAGAGAAACATATAAAATATAAATGATAAAGTGGATGAAGACAATATGAAATGATTAATTAACAAAAAGAGCTCAATGATTAACATGTACATGCTAACAGTGGGCATGTGTGACATTAGCAGAAAGCGAGTAAAACATTGAAATTGCAGATAAAAACGAAAAGCAACAAAATGCTTAAAAATGAAAAAATAAGGCAAGAAGCAGGACCCGTGTTAAAATAGGATCAGCTTTCCAGTGCTGGAGAGAACTGAACTACTTCCGTGTGAAACGGAGCTAAACCTTTCACGGTACAACACACAGTACTACAAAAACACATTTGTGTTACTATAGTATTACTCATTGAGTTCATCTATTGATAAAAATATCCCCTTGCCCAGCAACATTGGCTTTCAAGCATCGTGCACCCCACCTTTAAATAGGAAACAGTGTCCACTTCAAAATTGTATTTGGTGATAGTATAAAGGGATGTGCTGAAACCTTTTTGGCATTACATTCAGTGCCATATGTTCATTTTCCACAATGTTTTTTTCTTTAGTCTAAAACCTCTGTTACTGTTTAACGGGTTTATCTAAAAAGAATAGATATATTGTTAATATATCTATTCTATAATATATATATAGTTATATAGTTATATAGATAAAAAGAGTACACAGCTCATCATTTGAAACAGAAATCATACAATTATTTTAGCCATAGACTGCTCTAATTTCTGCATCAAAATGTCTTCATATAGAGATACAATGCAAAAGATGTGTATCATTTACTGTAATTACGGTACATTAGAATTGTAGTAAAGAATATATATCGTTCTAACAATAATAAGCAACAAAATATGATTTTGTCATAAGAATGCTCAATAGGAAAAAAAAATTAATACAAGGACAAATCATGTCCATAAACTGTTGTAACTGTGATATACCTGAGCAGAATATAAAAATCCATCAATCAGTGGTTTTGGGGAAGATGCAAATCCTCAGATATTGGCAGGATTGGTGACTTTCAGATTAATATCATCCACCTACTAAAAGAAATCACCTCTTAATTTTCCTGTTTGTTATGATGTTAATCTAAAATATTATATTGCAATTATATATTTTGTAAATTGTGACATTTGTCATTTTAAAAGGGTTGCATTTACAGCAGTATGTCCTACAAATGTGTAGCTAAATATAAAGTTCTTGTTTAATCACTGATGTTAACAAGTTTTTACTATTGATTCCACACTATTCTGTGGCTGACACGGTTTATTTAGTTCTATGTATTGAGTTTGCCTCCCTTCAGTATACTAGTATAGTATAAACTCCTTTTAGTATATTTATCATAAAGCATTGTTGTAAATCATTTTAGTTATAACATTGTCAAAGACACAAATGTTTTATGGTAATCATGTTAAAATGATAAAAATGACCTACTTTAGTAATGCCGAAGGTGTTCATGAAGACGTCTCCACTAATGTTAAGTGTAGTCACTTTGTCCACCGGTATAAGGTGCTTGAACTTGCAGTATTCCAGGCCATTCACCATCACCTGAACAAATAAATTGTAAGCTTATTTAAAACAAATTACTATTCTTTACCCTCTCATTGCTTTTCTCCATATCACACCTTATAGCATTCTGGTTTAATAACCATGATGATATCAAAAGCTGCTCCTCCAACAAATGGGCCTCCTGGGGCCGTCTCTTCATTTCCCCATGTCCCATTCATGCATCTGTTAAGGACCACAGAGTTCATACTTCGTTTGAGCTGGAGAGCAATGTCATGAGGGTTCTTCGGCCCGGTCTGCAAGTTTATTTCAAAGCTGAAAGAAATAGTTTTAACATTTAATCGACTAATTAATTTCAAAACTATTCAATATTGCTTTTCACTCAAAATGTCATGAAATAAAAGCACATTTAACATACCGTACATAATCTACTGGAACAACCCCTTGGAAGAACAAAGCCACACCATGTCTCAAGCCTCCAGGGATTGATCCCAAATATTCTTTGTCCTGTTGTGGTTAAGTATCATTCATGTTTTAATGATAAATCTAATCATGTGGTTATATTATTATAAAAATGCAATCTCTTTAGCTTGTTTATTCATTCTGAAATGAAATGAAGATGTTACTCACAGGGTTGCAGACTGGATGTGGCACATCACACTGGATGTCAGATCTCTTTGTGCGTGAGATCCCAGTCTTGAGTTCCTTACCAAAAGTAGATTCGCTCCAGTTCTAGAGAGAGCAGAAGTATACAAAGAATACTTATGAAACCTGTTTGTTCCTCATTTATAACAAAGCAGAGTGCTGTAATGTTGATATTGGCTTAAAAAGGGAAAACAATCATTGCAAAAATACGAGAACTGAAGGTGATCAAGGCAAGTGGATTGCAAAAACTTTGAGTCTTGAAGTCACTCACTTAAGATAGTTAACTTAAAATGGATGGAGCAAGACAAATAAAATTAAAAAGTTAGACTCACTTAGTGATCAGTTCTGGACAAATTTCAACAGCTTTAAACAGCTTGATTGATTTCCAAACTCTTACGTAATTATTTTACTCTTATCTTAGTTGTTTCTTTTACAATATAGTTCTATATTAATATTCAGAATGCAGCTACTAATGCACATCATCACACTATATACAGAGCATATACACAGCTACAGGGCTCTCAAGTTTTGAAGACAGGCAAGAGTGACATCTCCAACCCCCCACCCAAAGACAACAAGTTGTGTTTGGTAAGGATCACTGAACACAATTTAACCAAATACAAAGTATTTATTAAATTTCCATCTATTAATTTGTGTGTGTGTGTGTGTGTGTGTGTGAGAGAGAGAGAGAGAGGGAGAGAGAGAGAGAGAGAGAGAGAGAGAGAGAGAGAGAGTGAGTGTGTGTGTGAGAGAGAGAGAGGGGGAGAGAGAGAGAGAGAGAGAGAGGGAGAGAGAGAGTGCGATTATGACTGATGTTTATTGTAAGTGTTTGTTGCCTTTTTGGACTCCTTTATCATTTGTAATGTTGCTCCCATTTAAAACAGTTCAGCACAAGCCCAGATATTTTTAGGGTCATGATTGAGGACAATGTCCCGTCCAGAGACAAGCTGTTTCGTGTTGAGGTTTTGTTCAAACCGACCATCGAAAATACCCTCTCTGCATCAGCATTAGAATGTGGAAGCACTAAAACCAAGGCTGCGATCATTGATAGCCTCCCAAATTGGTTCAATCCAGTCACCTTTGAAAAAAGGAACCAGGGGCCTAGACCACTTGTTCTGAGCAGGTGTTGTTAGTGAACAGGCTGTAAAACTGTTGGCTAAGTTACAGACACTCATGAAAAACTCATGCTGATTATATGATACATTTTGGGTGCTGCGGCATATTAAATATATTATAAATAGTAAGTTTTTCTGCGTGAGAAATACAATGTGTGGCGGGAAGGGTGAGAAAAGAGTGACTGTCACTCTCAATGTGTGATACTTCAAAGCTCTGCAGCTACTGATTTACAGTAAATTGCTGTACCTTGTGCATGAGCAGTAGTGATTGTATGTGAATTGTAGTTTCTAAGGTGACTGTGTAAACTTACTGCAACAATACCAACAGTGTTCATTATGACATGTCCATAAATTTGAAGTGTAGTTATATTCTCCACTGGTGTGTAATGTAAGCGCTTCGGAGACTTCTGCCCATTCACATACATCTGGAGATAACAAACACTGTAGGCAATTCTTTCAAAAACAATTATATGTGCATTGTTTTATACTTTTGATTCTCATACCTCATAGCCTTCTGTGTTTTTCACAAAAAACATGTCAAAGGCTGATTCTTTGGTCAGTCTATGGCATCCAGGTCCAAATAATAAACCAAATGGCCAAAATATGAAATTAAAACGGATGCAATCACCATTGGGCTCAGTTAAAAAATCCGAAACAAATCTGTGTGTAAAAGGTAAAAACATCAGAGTAAATACATAACAATATATAATAATCATGTCTTATTAGATTAAATTTCCATTACTGGAAAACATAAATTATTTTGTATAGAATGTAATGAATAATATCAATACATACCCATTTCCCGAAACAACCCCTTGGAGGTACAAAGCCATTCCTTCTCTTAGTCCTCCAGAGATTCCCCCAGTGTAAGGAATGGTCTGTGGTGAGTGTAAATGTATTGTATACATAGATTGGTGATAAAATGATTTTATTGAAAACAAAAAACTCAAGTTAATTAAATTGAACCTCTTTGTAAAGAATATAAGTATCATACTGACATATTGTTACAAACAGGATTGTTGACAATATTTGTAACCTCTGACTTGATAGTAGATGGAGACCATCGTGACATGCCGATAGTGGTCATTATTTCAGTCCTGAGTTCATTAGTGAGTTTGGGTATAGAGAAGTTCTGTGGGAAAAGACATTATATGCAACATAAATAAATTAAAATACATGTTTACATGTTGCTCACTAATCAACTATTTATTTATTTAAAAATGAGAGAAATCTCATTTACTGCATTAAAATACTGCATTAAAATATGAATTAAAAATGTATTGCAATTTCATAACATTATTCTTATTAAAAAAAATAGCAATTTTTACTCTATAAATTTACTGTATCAAAGGCTAGATTTTATAAAATTTCTTATAATCTAATTTTGCATATAGATTAAACTAAACCCATATATACATAAACAAGAATTATATATAATTATCATTGTAACTGACCCATTGGTCTACTGTGACAGTAAGCTTCCCTTGAAAGGTGAAGGGGACAGAGTCGCTGGCTTCACTCACTCCCACATCACTAACAGCTCTGTATTGGACCCAGTGTTGTTCTGTTGGCTTTAGTCCAGTCAATGTGAAGGTGTTCTGTGCATTTGAAGGTGTTCTGTCTATGACTGTCCATTCCTCAACATCAGCTTCTGAATCATTTGAAGGTGTCATCCTGTACTCGACTCTGAAGTGTACAGTCTCTCCAGTTGGGGATTTTAGGAGGTTTGGATACAGGCTGGAACTTAGGATCTGTCAGAGAGCCATTCTGATAAAGTTGGATGGAGGTTCCTGGATTGATGGGATCTGATATGGAGGCAATGATGAATTTGATTCTCTTCTCATTTTTATTTTCCTTTAAAAAAGAGGTAAAGAGTGAAAGATTCTGCTTCATCCTTGCAGGAATATCAGGAGAAGTGAACCAAGGCTGTGCTGCTTGGAAAATGGAATCTCTCTCACTTGTTTGCCCCAACATTTTAAATTCTTCAGATTTGTTAAAGTCCTGTAGAGCTGCTAGGTAGGAGTCATCATGCTTTAGAGATGTAAATGACAAACATACCACCACATCAACATCAGGATGAAGGCAGATAGAATTGAGTGACCCTGATGATTTCACAACTGTCATCTGGAGCCCCTTGCACAAAAGTAGAATTAAGACATCCAGGATAAATGACTGAGCTGAGCTCAATGAATCCAAAACACGTGCGTCCAGGCTTAATTGGCTGCACAAAGACCAAGCCAGGATGAGCAGACATGGATTCATCAAGCCAGGTGAAACCAATCCTGGATATGTGTGCGCTCACGGCTCACTCAAACAGACCTGCCACTGATCACAGATTCACTGATTCACCATGGCAACTAGAGTGGTGTACTTTTCACAGTCGGAGGCACAAATCCTCATGGAGGCATACGAGGAGGTAAAAGACATAACTAAGAAGAAAGGCAACACCGCCACAGTGATAAAGCAAAGAGAAAAAGCATGGCAAAGTATTGCAGACCGCCTGAATGCATAAGTAGTGCACAATTACACACTCACTGCTCCACTGAAACATCACAATTACAATCCAAATACTGTAGTTAATTCACATCTCCAAAAACGCAGTTGTACTCTGATTATGAAAAAGTTGAATTTTTAATTGAAATGGACTTCAGATATGAGTGAAATTGTGTAAAGTAACTCCATCACACTGTATAAGGCTTTGATAAATTATTATCAAAGCCTTACATTATTACTACTACGCTCACTAGTACGGTTTAATCTTAGCCGTTGTACTCTGCTTCTGTCCACCGATTTTTCTGTGTGTTCTCCTGCTTTTATTAATGTAAAGCTGCTTTGAAACAACGAAACAATTGTGAAAAGTGCTATATAAATAAAAGTGAATTGAATTGAATAAATAGATGAGCTAATAATAATAATCGCTTTAATTTATATAGTGTCTTTCAAAGGACTCAAGGTCGCTTGCTCACTGACTCCACTGAATGTTCTTGTGTGATAAAGAAAGTGTCTCTTTCGTGTGTGGTGTGGGGTGTGGTGTGTGTGTGTGGTGTGTGTGTGATGTAGATAAAACATGACCGGGCTAAAACGGACATGGCAGCAAGTCAAACTCAAATACAAGAACATTCTGCAGAATGGTAAGGACCCTGACTAATACTTAACAATGCACAAGCATATATTGTACCCAGAAGGTGCCTGCTCACACATTGTCTGTACTGTTTTAGCAGTGAAAAAGAATACACACAGACAAGGCACGGGTGGTGGGTCACCAAAAGCTGACCTCACCCCAGCAGAGGACATAGCCTTGGAGCTAAATAAAGGCAGGCCCGTGTTGGAGGGGATCCCTGGGGGGAAAGAGACAAGCATAGGTCCCTCCCAAGATGCCACCCGCTTCATACAAGGTATGTCCTTCCATCTCTACATGGGACACAACCACATTCATATTTAATCCATTTGGACTGTCTGACTTTGGTTTGCCTATTGCCTTGCAGTGTCTGGCAGCACTGTGTTACTGTTAGAGCCACCAGCACAAGCACCAGACGATGCCGATCCAGTGAGTACTCCATCAAAGGCATACTGTAGGCCTGGCATGTCTTCTCTACTAGCTTCAATAGGAATCCGATTAAATGTGATAGGGTGAAGGCCCCAGTGCAGCACCAACAGCACATGACGGCTATCAGCGCCTATCACAAAGTAAGCCACACAACCCCTATTAATAACCACTTTTTACATCATGGCTGTGTCAAGAATATCACTGTGTTTATGAGGTAGTAATGATGAGACTTTGTGTTGACAGGTGAACTCTCTGGTGTGTTGCTGGGAGACAGGGGGTATGGCTGCCAGCCTTTTCTCCTGACACCTTTCACAGACCCCTGGGAAGCACAGCAGACCTACAAACATGCCCATGCCAGGACCAGGGCCAGAGTTGAAATGACCTTTGGCCTCCTGAAGGTACGCTTTCACTGCCTTCACAAATTAAGGGTCAGCCCTGTGAGGGCATGTGACATTACTGTGGCTTGTGCTGTCCTCCACAATGTGGCCTGCCTGAGGAAGGAGAGGGCCCCCAGAGTGCCACCAGCCATGGACTGGGACAATCCGGCAATCTTCCCTGATGACGACTGTGGTCGACCGCTGAGGGAATAATATGTGTTGAATTATTTTAGTTAGTATGTGTGCTTTCAATTTTGGTTAAATATGTCCTGCGATGGCAAAGGAATTTGGGTTTTTTTGTGTTCAATTTTTTAATTTTTTTTTAAATTGATTTGGCCTCTTATGGTGTTTGTGCTGTATACTGTGTGTAATTTAAGCTTGCAGGGAGGCTACTGCATCCATTCATTTGTCTGTTCAGTTGATGTGTATGGATTTGTCCTGCATTTATTTCAGTGTGCAGACATGCCGGGTGTGTTATATACAGACCTTTGAATGTGTATTTATCCTTTTGTTGTATAATATGCTTCGATTCTGTGCTTTCCATCTTGTAGAGTCACTGTGTGACTTCAGTTTGGAAAGGAGATGATGGTTTACCTGCTTTGTTTTACCCTTATTAAATAAAGGATCATAATGTTACACTGTGTGTTTTTATATTTATATGGAATGTGTATTTTATATGACAGAGTATTAGGGAAACACTGAGGAAGAAGGAAAAAGTCCTGGAACTTAGCCTGGTCTGGAGCAGGCTAGCTCCACAGAATAAATCTCCTGTGGAGCATCTCTTAAGTGAAGTAACTTGATAAAAAAGCATTCTTCTTGTGTTAAGTCCAGGACAATCTAATAAAATATGTTTGACAGATAAGGGAATCTTACAAAACATACATAAAGTTGGGTTTTCACCTTTAAGCAAAAAAGCATGGGTCAATTTTTAATGTCCTTATTAAGAGCTTCGGAATCTACAAACATTGTCTGTTTTCCTAACTGTCAAAAACTAATAGGTAACTAGCATGGATTAGCTGTGGTCCTTAACCAAGGACTGAAACAAACCAACGGAACAAGAAATATAATTTCCTAACATTCAATATCATAAAACACATTCTCACTTGTGAAATGTAATCCCTTGCTGTCTGGTTTTTAGATTTCTTTCGTTTGAACAACCAAATGCAGCACAGAAGTCCGGCATCGTCCATGCATTTGAGGTAAAGGAGCACCGTACAAAGATGGCGGCGGTTTTGAAGCATTTTTAGGACCCCAATACAACATCTAGTGTATAGATATCTATGGGGCACCGCTGCAAAATAGTGATGGGAAGTTTGGTTCTTTTCCGCGAACCGATTCTTTCGGACAGTTCGTTTTAATGAATCAGTTCAATAATCCAGTTCACCAGTTCTTTTACGCCCTGACGTAATGACGTAATTCACAATGACGTAAATTCCTTCATCCCGCCGCTGCCGGCAGATATTAATACAATCAATTTAACACATTTGAAAAGTTCTTTGTAATCATAACTTTAGTTGAATACGTTTCTTACATTTAAGTTTTGCAACTAAAACACCCAGTACAGGCATTGATGTGCAAACGTGGATGTTTTACTGTACGTGTCTTAAAGATATAAAATTAATAAACTAATCTTCATAAACTTACAAAAACTTACAAAAAAAGCATAATTTTGAAATGTTTCTTTCGCTCAATCAGTTGTTTCAAAAACTAATGCAACTGAGTTAAACACTCATATGTTGATAAGACATTAAATCATAACCATTTACATTTGTTGCTGTATCAGTTCAGTGATTCAAGCATGCGCAGTATCAACAGCTCATCGGTTCTCGGACGTGTCCGAAACAAACAGTTTTTAGTTCAGTGTACTGATGATTCGCTGTATCATTTCATCGGTTCTCGGACGCGTCCGAAAAACAAACAGTTCTCAGTTCTGTACTGATGATTCGCTGTATTGGTTCAGTAAATCACGCATGCGCAGTATCAACAGCTCGAGCTCACAGTTCTCTCAGCACAACATGTCTCAGTTCAGTGTACAGGAGTTACATATACTCCGGGATATTAGTTTATTTAGAGTCGGACCGACTGTCAGGCATGACCGAAAGTGAGTAACTTTAGTAACTTGTGGATCAGCGCTGACTCAAGACGCGAACTGTTTAGAACGAATCAGTCCGATTTGGTGAACCAGTTCATCCAGTTCACTAAAAAGAACTGGTTCAAAAGAACGATTCGTTCACGAACTGGCCATCACTACTGCAAAAGCGAGTGATGCTAACCGGCTAAATACAGTTCTGTCAGTGACTGTAAAATACATCTCTCATGTGCAGAGGCACTTTTGAACTTTTTAGTTTTTTAGTGAACTACATTGACACATTCATTCCATTAAAACTGAAGGACAATTCATACATAATCTGCATCTGTTTATATATTGGGTACACTTTATGTATCAGTGAATGAATATATTTTCTGTTTGTATTCTGTGTATTCTGTGTATCCAAAATAGATAAATAAAAAGAAAGAAAAATTTATGACATAAAACATTCCAAAACTTAATATTTGAATTAAACAAAACATATTAAATTATACAATGTAGTGCTGGTGGTTAGTGGCCTTATTTTTCTGAGATTTAATTTAATGATACATTTAATTATTTTATAAAATGTCATAAAACTGGGGCCCCATGGCACCATCTCAGGGGCCCCAGTTTGAGAACCACTGGCCTAGACTACTTGTTCTGAGCACGTGTTGTCAGTGAACAGGCTGTAAAACTGTTGGCTAAGTTACAGACACTCATGAAAAACTGATGCTGATTATCTGGGAAACATCTCTAACAGCAGTCAAAATGTCATTGTTTGTGTCAAACAAGTTGTGAATTTTGTTGTAACATTACAACAGGAGATCATGATTTACTCTGTGCTCAAAGTGATGCTCGCAGCTCCAGTGGTTTTCTCTGTGTATGAACGAGGAAGATACTAAACAATTCCAATCTATGCTTTTTTTCATTGGTTGTTGCGTTAAATCTTACCCAGATACAATGGTGCTATTTTTTGATTGGCTATTGTGTAGCCTCTGTTTTTTTGATTGGCTGATAAGTGGCAGGCTCGACTAAGAACGCCAGGGGAGACGCGCTTGATTCCTGCCCGGTTCCATAGAGAGCGATGCGGACTGGGCGCTGCGGCATATTCAGTGTTGTATAAAGTACTAGAAAGCAATACTTGAGTAAAAGTACAAGTACTGTACTAGAAAAAGATTTTGGTAGAAGTGAAAGTTGCCTTTTAGAATATTACTCAAGTAAAAGTCTTAAAGTATCTGATATATACTGTACTTAAGTATCAAAAGTAATTTTCTGATATTTAATGTACTTAAGTATTTGAAGTAAAAGTAAAAAGTAAAATTTCAGTGATTTTCGGTAGGCATAAGAGGCACTTCATCTGGTAGGAAGAATATCTATTTCAACATTACGCTAAAATAGAGCGCGCGGAGCTGCAGCTACAGTACTGCTTTAAATTGCTGTACCTTGTGCATGAGCATTAGTGATTGTATGTGAATTGTAGTTTCTAAGGTGACTGTGTAAACTTACTGCAACAATACCAAGAGTGGTCATTAAGACAGAAATTTTAAGTGTAGTTATATTCCCCACTGGTATGTGATGTACGAGCTTCGAAGACTTCTGTCCATTCACATTCACAATGGTGCTCAGTTACAAAATCCAAACTCAATCTGTGTGTAAATCTTTTCCACATCCTCAGAATCAAATCTTCTACATATTTACACTTTTCCCCGCACTAATTCCTTTACGATCTGAACCCGTTATCATTTTTTTCGTAAAAATAGTTTTATTCTCTACAACACCAGATGGCGCCAACGTTCCGCGACTCTCTGAATTCTGAAGTGGAACCTTTTAAACTTTTCTTGAAAAATAACACATTCTAAGAGTTTCCAAGAGTTAAGAGTTAACCAAAAACATATTTAAACAAACGTAGCCAGATTTAGATTGATCCATCACAACACACCATGATGTATTATTCAGTAACTGAAGACTAATATTAAGTGATTTATGTGTTTTATATTATGGCTGAAACTAATCACTGCAGCAGCAGAGTTGGACAGTCATGATGTCATTTATTCCTAAAACACAATTTCATACTTTTGGCTGATCAACATACCACAAGTGATCTCTCACTTTGTCACAAATAACACTGTTCATATCTATGTACACATGTAAACCTAATGTAGCCAGTGAATTTGTGTGAATTGTGATCCTGTGATCACATTTCTGTTCATTAGCGCTCTCTCTCTTCTTATATGATACTTTTAAGGAAGAAGCCATAAATAGATTTTTATTTGACACATGATTCATTTATTTTGATCCATAAAATAAAGAACAAATAATTAAGGCACATGCTGATTTATTTGCCCCGTTCCTTAAATCATGTTATGATTTTCTAAATGCACAACAGAGCTACATATTAGTCAAGTGGTCACTTTAAAAAGGGTGTTTTACTGACTAGTGCAGTGGTGATTAGAATTATTATAGTTATAATCAGTACATTGTTAAATTGCTTTAAAGAAGAAGTAAATAGTTTCTCAATTTGTAATAACAAAGCAAGCGAGAGATAAAACACACCATAATACATTTGGGTAAGAGGTATAATTAGTCAGAACAGTTATTCTTTACAATACTGCACGTGGATCATGCTTTTAAAAATGAGCAATGAGCGCTCTCTACAGGTGATATAGGGAATTAAATCAGTATTTAAAGAGGAACCGACAACTTAAATAAGAAACTCTGTCCACTTCCACCTTGTATTTGGTGTAAGAATGAAGGAATTATTTTTGTTTTATTATTATGAGAACAATTAACTAGTAAACTAGTTGCTCTAATAGCTAATTCTCAACTAAACTTGCTAAACCTCTGTTTCACTGAATTTATGTTTATTATCTCTGTTAATGTAAAATGGATCTAACTAAAAGGATATGTCTTTTGACAGAATACACATCTTATCATTTGAAACAGAAATCCTACGAATTTACTGTGTTATCCATGAACTAATTACTCTAATGTGCTAATGCTAATTAATGCTTCAAAGATGTCTTTATCTAGACAACTAATACAAATGACCTGTATCATTTACTGTAACAAAAGGTACAATAACTATAACAAAGAATATATAGCAATTGTTTCTATCAATAATAAGCAAGAAAAATCACAGAAGAATGCTCCGTAGGGAAAAAAGTATGATTAATAAAATAGACAGACCATGCCCACAAACCGTATTATTCTTTTGATACTGTATACAGAATCATAATAACAATAAAAAAAAGGCAGTGATTATGGAGCAGATGCAAAGCCTCAAATAGTGGCAGGATTGGTGACGGTGACTTTCAGTTTCATATCATCCACCTATTAAAAAAAAGAAAGCATCTCTTAACATGATGCAGGTCCTGATGCAGGCTCTATGTAACTAAACATATCACATGGTTAATCACTGACATTACTAAGCCTTTACTGAGTCCACACTATTCTGGGGATGTTTGTTTAGTATTATACTGTTTAAACCCTATTTATTAAACTATTTAATAACTATAACTATTTAAAAATAATAATTATGACGTACTTCAGTAAGGGCAAAGCTGTTCATGAAGACGTCTCCTTTAATGTTAAGTGTAGTCACTTTGTCCACTGGTATTCGGTGCTCGAATGTGTAGGACACCTGGCCATTCACCATCACCTGAACAAATAAAGTGTAAGCTTATTTAAAACAAATTATTAAAGTATTTACCCTCTTATTTCTTTTCCCCATAATATCACACCTCATAGCATTCTGGGGTAATGACCATGATGATATCAAAAGCTTCTCCACAGACAAATGGTCCACCTGGTGTCTCCACCCAATTCTGGTCCCATGTCCCATTCCTGCAGCTATTAAGGACCACAGAGGACATACGGGGGTTGAAGTGGAATGCGAGGTCATCTTGGTCAGACAGGCCGGTCTGAAAATTTATTTCAAAGCTGAAATAAATTGTTTTAACATTTATTACCATATTATTGACTGTACCACATTATCTTGAAAAAATTCAAACTAATCGATTCCATATTTCATTCAAACTGTCATGAAATGAATACTGTATGCATTTAACATAGCGTTTACAATCTGATGGAACAACCCCTTGGAAGAACAAAGCCAGACCAGGTCTCAAGCCTCCAGGGATTGATCTCAAATATGGCTTGCTCTGTTGTGGTTAAGCATCATTCATGTTATAACGATAAATCTCTAATCATGTGATTACCATAAAAATACAATCTTTTGGCTTGTTCATTCATTCTGAAATTAAATGATGTTACTTACAGGGTTGCAGACTGGATGTGGGACATTAGACTGGATGTCTGAAAGCTTTGTGTGAGTGATGTCTGTCTCTAGTTCCTTACCAAAAGTAGATTTGCTCCAGTTCTAGAGAGAGCAGAGGTATTCAAATTCAAACCCACGTATGGAGAATACTATTGAAACCTGTTTGTTCCTCATTTATGACAAAACAATTGTAGCAAATATACAAGGAGATCTGAAGGTGATCAAGGCAAGAGGATTGTAAAAATGGATAAAACTGAGTAAGAGGTCAATCACAGAAATGTACCTCAACTAAAAACAGAGCACTAAAAAAATAAAACTAAAAATAAAACTTCAAAAAAGAGTAAGTAAAATAAATTTAAACCCAGGGCTAAACATGCCTCTGTTCCAACCTTTCTGAATGTGTTACAGGCATCAATTTCTTCATTTGTTTATATTTAACAAATATAATTAAGTGAAAGGACTGAAAATATTTGTCCTTTTGTGTGTAAAATGAAGGTCCTAAAGGAAATAAAGGAACTTTAAAAACAAATAATCTAAAAAATACTAATAAAACTATTCATCCAACTTACTGCAACAATACCAACAGTGTTCATTTTGACATCTCCATGAATCTTAACTGCATTCACTTTGGCCATTGGTATGCGATGATTGAACAGGAAAGACTTCTGCCAATTTACATACACCTGGAAAGAACAGACACTGTAGGTAATTCTTTTAAACACATTTACATTATGTGCATTCTCTTATTCTTTTATTTCCCATACCTCATAACCTTCTGTTTTGATCACAACAAAAATGTCAAATGCTGATCCTTTGGAAATGTTACACTCTATACGTTCTTCACTCTGCCAGTTCCTTTTCACATAACTGTTACAGATGGTAATTGCATGGAACCAGGGCCTAAAGTGAAAAGCGACGTCTTCCTCATCGGTTTCAAAATCCAAGATAAACCTGTTTGTGAAAAGTAGAAAATCCATGTCAAATTAAAGTAATGCAATTAAGGCCTAATGAATGGAAGGTAATGAATTTGAATACCAGGTCCACAGAGCTACTGCTGCTGGGCCCTTGATCAAGGCCCTAAACCCTCAGTTATATTAATAAATAAATAAATAAATAAATAAATAAATAAATAAATAAATAAATAAATGTAAATTGCTCTGGATAAGGGTGTCTGCTGTAAATGTATTAAATGTATAAAATCTACTAACGTATTAGTAGATGTAGTAGTGTATTAGTGTTTCTGGTACTAAAATACACATTAGAGAATAAATAAAGTGAATACATACGATTGACCATTTGAAAAAACAACCCCTTGGAAGTACAAAGCCTTTCCTTCTCTCAGCCCTCCAGGGATTTTCTCAGTGTAATGAATGGTCTGTGTATAAGCATATTGTATAAATGGATAGGGGATAAATGTTGTAATAGAAATCAAACACACACTCAAGTTATCTAAACGGGACCTTATTATACACAATATTAAATCTTCATTTTTAAGACTAGTACCCAGCAAGACACGTAGATACATCATTTGTATGTTTATTTAAGTAAAAAGAACTTTAAAAAAGAGTCTTTAAAAAGTTTAAAAAAAAATTATTTACCTGTAAATGTCACAGTCTACCAGGTTTGGCACCATAGTGCATTTTATAATTAATAATTAATGAATTTCTTTAATTCCATATGTTTTATGTAATTTAAGGGTTTTGTTTTGAACTTTTATTACTCACAGGATTGTGGACAATATTTGTAACCTCTGACATGCCGATAGTGGTCATTAGTTTAGTCCTGAGTTCAGTAATGAGAGAAGGCATGGAGAAGTTCTGTGGCAAAAGACATTTTTTGCAAAATAAATACAAGAAAATACATGTTTACATATTGCACACAAATATTAATCATTTGTTTCTTTATGTTTTTTTTTTCTTTATCCATATTTGTGTGTTAGGACAGTCTGATCTGCATTGGAATACAAAGAATTAAAAATTAATTTCCATTTCATTCAGATGAAAGAAAATAGATTCTAGATCTTTGAAATAATGATTAATGAATACTAATTAATAATTATTTAAAAATAATATAATTATGTTGAAATAATATTTTACATTACAGCTATTAAAAATCAAACTAAACTTGTAAATATGCATGATGAAGAATTTATATATATCATAACTGACCCATTGGTCTACTGTGACCGTGAGCTTCTCTTGAAAGGTGAAGGGGACAGAGTCGCTGGCTTCACTCACTCCCACATCACTAACAGCTCTGTATCGGACCCAGTATTGTTCTGTTGGCTTTAGTCCAGTCAATGTGAAGGTGTTCTGTGCATTTGACGTGTCTATGACTGTCCATTCCTCAACATCAGCTGCTGAATCATTTGAAGGTGTCATCCTGTACTCAACTCTGAAGTGTACAGTCTCTCCAGTTGGGGATTTTGAAAGCTTCAGGGTGACTTTCCCATCACTGGTCTCCACTTCAGGTTTGGGAGGTTTGGATACAGGCTGGAATTTATGATCTGTCAGAGAACCATTCTGATAAAGTTGGATTGAGGATCCTGGATTGCTGGGATCAGATATGGAGGCAATGATGAATTTGATTCTTTTTGCATTTTTATTGGCCTTTAAAAAGGAGGTAAAGAGAGAAAGATTCTGCTTCATCCTTGCAGAAATGTCAGGAGAAGTGAACCAAGGCTGTGCTGCTTGGAGAATGGAAACTTTCTCACTTGTTTGCACCAGCATTTTAAAAGCTTCAGAGTTCTCAAAGTCCTGTAGAGCTGCTAGGTAGGAGTCATCATGATTTAGAGATGTAAATGACAAACATACCACCACATCAACATCAGGACGAAAACATATGGAATTTAATGACCCTGATGATTTCACGACTGTGATGTCCTTCAACCCAACTGTATAGGAGCTCAGTATATTTAATTCAGTTGTAATGTCATCTAACCATTTGTTTACGATGCCTGCATTAAAAGGTGATGTATAATGGATGCTCAGGATGTCCCCCAGTGCCTTGTCCTTGTGTGTCCCATCACGAATAGCTGGCAGCACTCTGCATAGTGCCTTCTGGATTGAATTTGTATAATTTCTGTGTAATGCCTGAAACTTTAGCAACCTGTCTTTTAGATCAGGGAAATCATCTGTTATTTGTCTTTTGATCAAATCATTGCATATTCTCTCCATTTCACCGAGTTCCTCCAGCAAATGTTCTGTTTTACACACCTGGTTTAAATTGATTTCTCTCACCAACTTTGCAGCCTTATCATCCAAAAGATAGAGAGGATACAGCCACACTGTCAGAGGCACACCTTTACCTTGTTGCTACATCAGATCAGGCACCTTCTTGTACGCATTCAGAGATTCCTTATATGTGGTGGGGTTTTCTTCAAGGTTAATGTCACCATATAATGTGACACTAATATTCTCAGACATTGTTTTTTCATCTTCAGTCATGTTAAGGGATGCTTGCCCCTCAATGGAAATGGTAGGGATCTTCTTGACCACTGCATGAAGGTTACCTTCAATTTCCTGTTTGTTCTCATTTTCTGCACTTGTATAATCAAACAACATGAAAACCTGAGCTCCATACAGTACAGCTGTAACTACATGAGTGGCTGTTTTCTGGTCAAATACTTGTGGGTAGGTGATATTACCGAGCTCCTTCATAGTGAGCTGTTCAAATGTTGTTGTCTGGCTGTACTGCATAGTAACTCTGGACTGATGTGCTGAAGATTTGGTATCTTGCAGGTACTTGGCCGATCCTCCAACCTCCACCAATCCACTTAGGAAACTGGCTTTAAGGGAAGCGCTTATGTCTAGGAGGTTTGCCTTATCACTGAGACTATCAGAGGCTGCAATTTTCAGGTGTGATTTAGGCTTTTTATGAACATCAAGGTCATCACTCAATGCATTTTTATCCCATAAAGTCACCCCTGAAACAGGAAATCGATGAGAATTAACAACTGTTTTATAAATATTTTTTATTTATCAAATATTTCTAATGACAAAATGTACAGCTCTGAAAAAATTATGAGACCTCTTCAAAATTTTCTTCTAGCATCTCAGACATTGCAGACATTACAAAAGAACAGAAAACATAATGACAATTCAGACAAACTGGAAAAGGCAGGTAAAATTTTTTAAGAATGGAATTTTTGATGTTGATTACATGAGACATCTGTTTCTCAAACAAATACAAGAAGTAGGAAATTGTTGATCTAACTTTATTTCCTTTTACATGTGTGTACATTTCACATGTGTTAAAATTTGATGTAAATTTATGTCAATAAATTAATAATTAAAAATCCTAACTTTTTAGAACAGTAAAACCTTTTAGGTCATATGGTATAATATAAGCAATTTTGGAGTGATAAATGTTACTTGATCATCATCATCAGGATCAGGCTCCATCATACCACCTTTCGCATAACAAATTTAACATGTTTTCCATAGCTGATGCACCTTCCCCAGCTTCAGGCTCAAGTCAAACATGTACAGCAATATGCCGTAACGCTAGTCTGCACAGGTCTGTATGGCTATACTTTTTCCAATTCTAATGTTATGCTTTTATTATTTAATAATTTTTCCAATAATCATTTGTCTTTTATGGCCCTTATGGCAGTGCAGTGAACATGTGCTTATAAAATTCATAAGGTCATGAGGTTTACATTTTTAAACCCCTTCAGAGGTATTATTATTGACCACCGTCTTTAGTCTGCATATAGGCAATTAAATGATGATTATGTAAACTGCACCTGGAATAAAGGAGTCGTACCGGCAATCATACAACATGCCAGGATACAGAGGTCTTCCCAGGGCAGCTATTTCCATGCATCTGGCATCCATGACTGCTGCAAGAGAAAGGCCAGAAAATGAGAAGAAACAAACGAGAATATCTAAAAATGCATAAAACTGTTAATGATGATCAAGGCTGTAAAATTATGTATATATATATATATTAACAAATATATATATTAACAAATCCGAAAACAAATTAACAAATCCGAAAACAAATGAACAAATCCCAAAACACATTAACAAATCCGAAAACACATTATCAAATCCCAAAACACATTAACAAATCCCAAAACAAATTAACAAATAAACAGATTTGTTAATTTGTTTTGGGATTTGTTAATGTGTTTTGGGATTTGTTAGTGTTTTCGGATTTGTTAATTTGTTTTGGGATTTGTTAATGTGTTTTCGGATTTGTTCATTTGTTTTGGGATTTGTTCATTTGTTTTCAGATTTGTTCATTTGTTTTCAGATTTGTTAATGTGTTTTCGGATTTGTTAATTTGTTTTGCACTTCCTGGCCACCGTAGTTTCTTGATTTATATCAACACTGTTACCCTTTCTCTCTGACACTGTTACTGTGCTTTAAGGCTTACCTTGAGGTAGGAAACCTTTTGCTGAAGTCAGAATGTGGTGACTAGTTATTCTTTTGTTACTTCATTTAATTGTTTTGTCTTGAAATCTGATTTATATATTTTCCTAGATTGATTTATATTTTTTTTAAATTTTTATCCTTTTGTTTTGTTTATTTGGTTTCCTTGGGTTGAGTATTGTCAATCTTAACATATATTGTCACTTTTCTGTTTTGTGTACTCTCTGCAGGAGCTGTAGGCCAAAAGGCCGAGAGGCCTGACTTTCCTTCTCTTTCCGAGTGTGTTTCTGTGCACCGTGTGCTGTGTGACCACCGACAGAAATTTCACTGAGCACTGAGTGAGTGTGTTGTGATTGAGCACATGCATGGTGTGGATATTTAAATCTACTTTTGTTTCAGCCTGGTTTGTGCCGATAAGCTGCAGCCCTGCACGAGTTTTTGATTTTTCTTTTTGTTCATTCTGAAACTTTATTTTACTGGTTGTGTTAATAAATTAAATTTTATCTTTTTTTTTGTACCCACGTCTCCTGCTCATTCATTAATTGGTAGAACGAACTTGTGATCCTTATAGTATTGTGAGGTGATTCATATTTCCCTGGGTGAAAGTCTCAGGGTGGCGTAGTCTGTTCATTTACATATTTAGGTTTGCATATTGTGTTTTCCTTCCATTTACCACTCCGTCAGCTTATCTTATAAATGTGCATGAGGTCCTTAATTCTCTCATATGGTATGGTATGGTATAGGTGTCCATTCTTCTTGGCAAAATGCCTCAAGTACTTTTCACTGTAGGCCTTCTTGATGCCTTTCCAAACACATTGTGTGTGGTTGTGACTAGAAAGTTTCATTTTTGGTCTCATCACTCGAAATGTCTCTGCTCCAGAAGCTGTGACTTGACCATGCAGGTCATTTTTGTTCAAGTACCTCCGTATTGTGCTCCTTAAAACAATATCACTTTTTTCCAGAGCCTGTATTTCTCTCGAAGTTGTTTGTGGGTTTTTCTTTGCATCCCTGAAAAATGTGCCTGCCAGTAGTGGGTGAAATCTTTCGAGGACTAGCTGACCGTGGCTTAGAATCAACATAACCACTTATTTTCTCCCTCTTTATCTGAGTTTGAACAATACTGACTGGCATTATTAAGTGTTGACATCTTTTTATATCATTTTCCTGCTTTATAAAGTTCAACGTCCCTATTAATAATTATTATAATAATAATTAAGAATTAGTAATAAGGTAGTTGAACTTTATAGTTCTTTTGTCTTCCCCATGGTGCAGTATCCAGCCAAGTCAGTGAGTCATCACCTCATGAGCTGAGAAACTCACTGACTATTTATGCACAGACACTAATTACAATTACAATAAGTCACAGGTGTGGAAACTTTCTTTTAATAGTCATTTAAACCTCTATGTGTCAACCTGTGTGTTTATAATGTGGCCAAACATTTAAGGATATGTAATACCAGGGTTGTTTAGGTGATTTCAGTTATTATTAGGTTTCAAAAAAGTTGTCAAACAATTATGTGATAATTAATGACTTCATATGACCACTATCCTTAAATAAGAAAATAGTTTTTTGCATTATCAGTCATATTTTCAAAAAACAATTTTTTAACGGTTTAGCCAGAGGAAAAAAATCTTCAAACTCAGGCGGCACTGGCCCAGGAGAGTAGCTGGCTGAGAATTTGTGCAACCATCGAGTTACCCAGGCATTGACGTAATCGATGACCAAGGTGAAGTGCCGCCCTGCCAGGTAATAACGGAGTTCCTCAACAGCCCACTTTATCGCCAGGGGTTCTCATTCGTCTACTGAGCAGTTATTCGCAGCAGGGGTCAGTTTCCTTTAAATGATGAGGACCAGGTGCTCCTCCCTATTGAACTCCTGGGACATTATGGCCCGTAGCCCTGTCTCGGACGCATCTGTGTGGTGGGTAAAGAGGAGGCTGAAGTCGTGGTTCCTCAGGACAGGATGGCTGGTGAGGGCTTCTTGGAGCTGAAGGAACACCTGCTTGGTTTCCCTGGTCCACGACACCTTTGTTAGGGCTGAAAGGAGGGAAGCTATAGAGGTATAGAAAGAATCTATAGCCAAGTTAGGAACAAAAACAGCGATAGTACCCCACCAAACCAAGAAAGGCACATACCTGTTTCTTTGTGGTAGGCCAAGGGTATTCACTCGGGGGGATTTGCTGTCAGCCTGGTTTCCCGGAGGCCACCCAGAACTTCTCTGAGATGGAACAGGTGCTCGGCCTACATGGAGGAGTAGATCGTCAAAACAGGCCACTGCAAAGGACCGATAGCGCTTGTGGATGATGTCCATGAGGTTCTGGAATATTGTGGACCCTGCATGTAAGCCCAAACAGAAGTACCTGGTATTGTCAGTGGCTGCTGGTGGTATTAAAGGAGGCTTTGGACTTGGAATCCAATGAGAGGGCTGCTTGCCAGTACCCCTTTATGGGGTGGAGGGTGGAGACAAACCAGACCTTCCCGATTCACTCCAAAAGGTAATCCACTTGAGGGAGGAGGTAGCAATCAAACTCAAAGATCTGGATGAGCCTGTGGAAGTCATTGCAGATGGATACATTGGGCTTGGGCACCACCAAAATGGGGCTGGACTACAGGCTGGCAGGCTCCTCAATGATCCCTTCCTTCAGCTTGCATTCCACTTCTTCCTGTTTTAGCAGAGTCAATTTTCACTAATATTCTAAATGCCTGAATAATAAGAAGGGTGAAAGAAATAATTATTCGGTTTTCAGTATTCTGGTTGCCTTTATTAACTGTCATAAACCTCAGATATTTCAAGCTTGATACAGGCTTGATCAGTTAGAGGGCAGGAGAAATAGTACAGGAACTAATAAAGGAAACTAGCTGGTCAGATATAAGTCAAAGATATATTCTAGATTTTTGTGACATGACTACATTAAATTACTAATTTAAAAGTAAAGAAATAACTAATTCATGCAGAAAGAGGTGACGTGAGAATAAAATTGTATAAAAATTGTATAATCCATGTTTCCAGATAAAGTTTAAAGTGTCACTTTTTAATTCCAAAATGTATAAGGACAAATGTTAATGTTAATCTGCTGTAATCTTTTCATCAATGATGGCAAACAATCTCTCGAACCCTGGTCGAATTTCCGTCCATTTTTACCAGTTCTCCCCCTGTGAGATGTACTGCCTTTTCTGCTGTGGAGCACAAGTTTAGTTTTTTTTGCATGCCATTAGTTCTTGAGTGATATGTGTTCTCATATCTACACCAAGTCACTTTCACAAACTGTCTAGGATGCTATTGGTGAAATAGGACCATTATCACTAAATATTTTGGGAGGCATCCCATGTAGGAATTATTTAATTTGCCATGATTTTGAATACACTCTTTGCATGTGCTTTTCCCACTGGGAAGGCTTCTTTTCACCAAGACAATGCATCCACGGTTACAAGACAATGCTTTTTTCTTTAATATTGATTGCAAATTTTTTTTTTGCAACTTTCATTTTTCTTTCACAGTTTTCTTGTGAAGAGATGTGTTGCTGAGCATGTACCAGATCAGCAAAAACATTGTCTCTATCATGTTCATGTGTGTGTAAAATAGGAAGTTTGTGCAGCACATTTACCGACAGCTAAACACTTCTGGAGCCGTTTGGATTCTAATACTTGTAAAATAAGATCTTTGTGTGTTATTGGTTTGCAACAGAAATTGATCTAAATTAAACAAGTAGAAAAAAATGCTATAAACTAAAGAATTAGAAAATTATTGAACAAAAGCTATAAGTCCCTCAGACTGACTCCAGATAGTGAGGCATTTTGAGAAAGTTCTTGCAGCTACCCCAGGCAGACAGTCAGTGGAAAAAGCCTAAAACCATTAAGGAAGCAAGGGTCTAATTTTTAGGCCAAAAGGAAGAGAGGACGTATGAAACAAAGTAAAAACTATCAGAATAAACATTTAATATGATAATATGCATGTAAAAAAACAACAATCTTTTACAAGGCTTAACAGTGCACTTATCAGGCCTACTTATGAAGCTTCATTAAATTCAGAGCGAAAAGAAAAAGGTACAGCCAAGCTATGGGCTTCGCAATGTACAGAAACTATTATCTATTGCAAAAGCGAGGAGAGGAAACCTGGATCTTTTAGTAGATAATGAAAGCTTGCAAAAGCAAGAATAGAAAAGTAACAAGTCAAAGAAGGTGTGTGCAACGAATGCCATGTGCCCTGAAATGTGATTGGACAAAGACTGGACAAAATGATGTAACAAAGCTTGAAAAGAGGAAAATGCATGAAATGTACAGTGGGTAATATACTGTAAGTATTGAACACATCAGCATTTTTCTTAGTAAATATATTTCTAATGGTGCTGTTGACATGAAATTTTCACCAGACGTCAGTAACAATCCAAGTAATCAATACATATAAACATAACAAATAAGTTTAGAAATTAAATTATGCGTAATAAAATGAAATGACAAGTGAAAAGATCACTTCACTTTTTTGGCATTAGCAGGTGTGGTGGATTTGGTTCGATACACTCTGTGTTTGATTAAGTTGACTTGTGTGGCGGACTGAGGATCTGATTTCTTGCTCATGCCTTCAGTATGAAATAGAGTCAGAGTCAGAAATAGAAGGCTCAAAAGCACATGTCTCATGTTGTTGAAAAAAGTTGGAATAGAAAAGTTTTTCACTAAACTCGACCTCTGTAGCACCTTTAGCCTGATCCACATCCACAAAGGAAATTAGTGGCAAATGGCATTCAACATAGCTGATAGCCTTGATGAGGAGTTCCAACATTTCCCTGGCTATAATATCTATTTCCACATCATTTAAAGCTTCAGCTCTATTGCTCTCGCCCTAACATCCCTGCAACAGTTGAACAGGCCTTTACCTCAGCCCTGGTCCTTAAGGACCCTGACCTAAACAGGACATTTGTTATAGAAGTTGATGCCTCTGAGACCAGGGTGGGGGCCATCTTTTCTAAGCTTTTTGATGACAAACTAAACAACAAGTTGCTTTCCTTTCACAGAAAAGTTGCACAGCACAGTTATGGTGCAACAGGAAGCTGCTGGGGGCCGTTTCAGAAAGGAGGTTCAACCAACTCTTCAACCAGCAAGGGTTATTCCCATCCTGAAGAAACCTGCTCTGGATCCATCAGACATCAGTAACTACAGACCGGTATCACTTCTCTCGTTTCTTTCAAAAATTCTTGAACGCATTGTCTTTAATCAACTGTCTGTCTATCTCTCACAGAACAACCTCCAAGACCCCAACCAGTCTGGCTTTAAAGCAGCTCATTCCACAGAGACAGCCCTTTTAGATGTCTCTGAGAAATTACATGCTGCTAGATCAGCCAATCTCTCATCCGTCCTTATCCTCCTTGACCTTTCAGCAGCGTTTGATACGGTCAACCAAGACTCTCTTAGCCACCCTCAGGAGTCTTGGGATTTGCGGATCAGCTTGGGAATGGTTTGCTTCCTACCTGGAAGGACGCTCATATCAGGTAACATGGAGGGGAGTGACATCTGCTCCACGCAGACTCTCCACTGGCATCCCACAAGGCTCAGTACTTGGTCCTCTTCTTTTCTCCTTGTATACTCACTCTCTTGGGGAAGTTATTTCCTCACATGGGTTCTCTTACCACTGCTATGCTGATGATACACAACTTATCTTCTCTTTCCCACCCGCAGATGCCACAGCTTCTGACCGGATCTCTGCATGTCTGGCAGAAATTTCATCATGGATGACTGCTCATCAGTTAAAGCTAAATCCTAGCAAAACTGAGCTGCTCTTCATCCCAGGTGATTCATCCCCAGGTCATGATCTTGCTATATCCTTGCACAACGATCTGATCTCCCCTTCAGCCACAGCTCGCAACCTTGGGGTAACCATGGACAATCAACTGTCCTTTTCCTCTCATGTTGCTAATGTGACTCGCTCATGTCGGTTTCTTCTTTGCAACATTAGAAGGATTCGGCCATTTCTGTCCACACAGGCTGCTCAGGTACTTGTTCAGTCTCTTGTCATTTCTAGACTGGATTACTGCAATGCACTGCTGGCAGGTCTACCTATGAACGCAATCCGTCCTCTGCAAATGATCCAAAATGCAGCTGCCCAGCTTGTTTTCAACCTGCCAAAGTTCTCGCACACCACCCCGCTGCTGCGATCCCTCCACTGGCTTCCGGTAGCTGCACGCATCAGATTCAAAACACTGATGCTGGCCTACAAAGCCAAAAATGGACCAGCTCCCTCTTACCTCAAGGCCCTCATCACTCCTCGCACTGCACCCCGCACCCTCCGATCTACCAGCACTGCTCAACTGGTTCCACCATCTCTCAGGGTAAGAGGCAAGTATACTACAAGACTCTTCTCTGTACTGGCACCAAGGTGGTGGAATGAACTTCCCCTAGAGGTCCGGACAGCTGAGTCACTGGCTATTTTCAAGCGGCGGTTGAAGACCTACTTATTCATGAAACACTTCAACTAGCACTTCTTTCCTTATCTCTTGCATATTTAAAAAAAAAAAAAAAAAACCTTTGACACTTACAATTTCATTGTAACTTTGAACAAATGTTTTAAACTCATGGTATCTTAAGTATGTAACTTAGTGAGCCAGCATTAATGTATTCAATGTTAGAGATTTAAGCACTTATGTACGTCGCTCTGGATAAGGGCGTCTGCCAAATGCTGTAAATGTAAATGTAAATGTAACTCTGAGTTTAAACTTGAACTCTGAGTTGACAAACCCCGAGATGGGAAACTCTGAGTTTTCGGTTACAGAACAGCTGAAAAGAGTTAGTTTTATCAACTCTAAGTTGACTGACTCTGAGTTAAGCGCGTGCACTACAACTAAAAAAAGCCATTATCAATGGAGCGCAGATATAACAAGTCACCATGGCAACAGCGTCAGACAAAAGAAAAGTCTGCATATTTCTCGCCAGCAGAACCGGAAGTGCTTATGCAAGCATATGGAGAATTTTAACACGTATTTAAAAAAAAAAAAAAAGCAACACTGCTGTATAAAACTATAGTGGAGTTAACATCAAATTTTAAAAGGTGTATTTTAAAAATGTATTATAATATATATATATATATATATATATATATATATATATATATATATATACAGTGGATATATGCAGTGGATTTCATCTTTTTTATTCATCAAATTTTAAAAGGTGTATTTTAATATATATATATATATATATATATACTATTGTGTATATATGTACCTTTAAAAGTTTTTTTTAAAAATATTTTTTATGTAAACGTCTCCCTCTAGTTACACACTTTGTTCAATTCAAGGATAATTCATGCAATTGTATATTGTTTATTTCTTGTCTCTCCTTATTGTTCAAGTGGTTGATGTTGATTTGGGATTTAGAAAGTAATTAATAAGTAAGTAGACCAATACTTTCTAGAGATAGTAATTATTACATTAATCTAATTAGACTGGTTGAAGATGTAATTTGTAGTTAGTAATTAAGAACTATTTTAGAGTAAATTCCCAACTGTTATAATATCAGAGGTGAAACCGGAAGAACAGTATTTTATTTTATCAGGAAACAACACAAAAATTGTCAGAAAGCGCTTAAGAGCGAGGCAATCAATAGCCTTACTAATATGTTCTGCATCCCCGATGTTATACACAAATCTGCCATTTGCAAAGAAACGTAAGGCAACGCAAAGCATCTGCTCGGGTGTAAGAGCATGGCCGCGATGGCTGATGTAAGGATGGATGAGATTATGGATCTTATTGACTGTAAAGAAAAACGGTACCGCTCAAATAAAAATGCATAGGGATGTGACAAAAATCCACTCTGGGCTCAAAAGAATTAATACAGACACTTCATCAACAGGATCGTCCATAAAAGGACACGTCATTTCATTCATTTTACATTTACGGCATTTAGCAGACCCCCTTACCCCTTTATACAACTGAGCAATTGTGTCCACAAAAACCTTAGTGGACCTGGGATTTGAACCCCTGACCTTCTGAGCAGTAGTCCAACACCTTAACCACTGAGCTACCACATCCCAAATTCGCTTTGCTGCGAACTGCGTAACTGAAATGTGGGCAATGAATGAGGTGTTTAAACGTCGCTTCCTCTTTAAAAATGGGAGGAGACCGAAAGAAACTCTGGGTTTACCGAAGAAAACCTGCTCCCGACCAGGTTAGGTTCACAGTGTGTTACTATGGTAACTGACTCTGAGTATAAGTTACCTCTCTTTCAGAAACGGGCTTAACTTAACCTGCTTTCTCGGGTTTAACTTACCTTCCTTTCTGAAACGGAAAACCCAGAGTTTCCCTCATTTCAGGGTTAACTTACTCAGAGTTTTCACTTAACCCGCTTTCTGAAACAGGCCCCAGGTCATCAAAATGGTGCTGTGTCCACACTCCAACACCCAATTTGGTCATCAATTTTTGCCTACCCAATTCCTTTGCTAACACCACCATCCTAATCATTGTACCCAATTACCCCATGGGGTTAATAAAATATTTTGATTCTGAGGAGTCTGATTATAGACTTCAAGTCCCTGCACCTTGATTCATGACATCATGACATCTAATTTATGTAAATTAACAGTAATATTTTGAAAATAATAAAAATACAACAAAATACTGAAACTCTCAGGACTCTGCCCGGACTTTGGCCATGTGACTTTTTGTTTATGTTCTGTGTTCACGTGTCTGCCCCGACCTTGTCTTTTCCTCCCCGCCTCTGCACACACATCATGTCCGATTAATTATTTGTACTATTTAGTTGAGCCGCGTTGCCTTGAGCAGCACTGAATCCTCTGTTGTCTTTTGTTGTTGTCGTCCTGTCTTGAGCCCGTGTTCCTATTCAGTGTTTTTGTTAATAAATCCCCATTTCTGTTACGCTATCCTGCACTTGGGTCCGTTTTTATCCGTATTTCTTGACAGGAACAACTCGAATGTAAACTAAAAGTAGATTAAATTTTTATATAGAAAGAAATTGTATCTCTGATTTCTATAATTATAATTTTTATTAAAAAATATGAAAATACAGTAAAATTCTATCAATATGAAAGGTTTATAAAAAGTCTATCAAGTTGATTAGTTATCAGTACAGTAGTAGTAAAACTGTAATAGAAGTCCCTGTAAAAAATGTAAACAAATACAAACTACTTTAAAACATTGCTGATAAGAATTTAGTAGTAAGTGTTGATAACAAATTGGTTTTAAAAAATTTCACGGTTACACTCAAATGATCCTGATCCTAAAACCTGCACCAAAAATATTATGTATTGTATACATGTACATACATATGTATGTATGTATGTATGTATGTATGTATGTATGTATGTATGTATGTATGCTTAAATGTTTTATGTTTAAATATTAAACTAGACTAGAAAACTTGTCAACTGTGTGTGTTCAGTCTGCCAGCTAAAGGATGTGTGTGTACATGATGACATGTAGAATTAGGATCGTTAGCATTGATACGCTAACCAGTTTAAGTCCAAACAAATCCTTGCTGAACATATTTAAATAAGCAAAGGCCCCTGGGCTACAGCATTACTGTGGGCCAATCCATCCCCATGAACAATTTAAAGATGCGCTTCTGTACCAATAAATTTTAATTGCCTACCTTTAAAAAGTTTTCTTCCTTGTTTTTCTTGCTGCGAAGTCTGTGATGAGGTCGGTAAAGTCCAATTTCTGGATAATGTTGCTCTCCAGAGACATTAAAGTTAGATGACAGGGATTCTCCTGGCTCATCATAGAACACAGACTGTTTTTCACATGAGCTAGTTTTGAAAATGACCGTTCACCGGTGGCATTTGTTACAGGTAGCATGAGGAATAAGCGGAGAGCAAAGCCTATGTCTGGAAATACAGACACTAACTTTCGTTGTTTTATTATCTTGATAAGCGTTCTTGCTGTGGTGTTGGTTACCTTTTGTATGATTGTTTTAAAATGTGAAAGTTCATCCACTAAGTCATTTTGCAAATCTCTGCAGTATTTATTTTGCAGTTTCACTGCAGACAATAGGAGCTTTTCTGGAGTCAGGGACAGAATGTTATTTAGAAAGCCAAAATGCTGGTTTACGATGTCATACTGTATGAACAGAATCGGTGGTCCAGCTCAGGTACCAGTCTGTCAGGCCTGTCAATAAGGGGGGCATTAGGGGCAGTGTACCTGACCAACTGACTGACTCGTTGTGTCCCCCCAAATAAATCATACGCCCCTGAACACATTTCACCCATCTGTTGACTGGGTTGGAACAGGTAGTGAGTGCTACCGAGTGTGTAAGTAATCTCTCCACTGTGAGGCAAAGTTCTGAGCTGTGGGATGCAGTCAACGATTTGGATGTTACTTTCACAACTTCAAACCCTCAGGGCACAGTAAATAAGAACTTAAACCAGGACTTTGTTGAAGAAACAACAGGACAAAAGGACAACGAGATGTCAGAGCTACGAAGGCTTTATTGAAATCAACCATCGCTTTGGTGAGTGCAACACACAGCTTGCGCAGTCGCTGATTGGTCTCAACCCAGAGAGCGACCAATTTTTTAATCCGAAGTTACTTCAGCACATCATGGCATTTAAAAAAATCAACCATTGTTGAGACAGAATGTTCTGTTGCTAAACAGTTTATTTGTACACTAATGAAAAAATAAGAAATCGTGAAATTGACGACACAAAATCTCCTTTCAAAGTACCACAAAACATTAGAAGCAATGCAAAGTGTACTGACGGCTTTGAAGAAAGGATTAACACTGGGCGCTTCAACCGCAATGTGTGAAAACTCATTTTCCATTTTGAGGAATGCATTCACAGACCACAGATGCTCTATGTGCCACACACACAAGTCCCAGCTCATTCAGCTGGCATTCGAGAAGGACCTCACACGCAAGTGTCTACATGAGTGGAAAGATAAAGAGACACGCCGCCTTCAACTATTTTAATCAGTTGTGTTGTGAGTAGACTGCTTGACTGCTACATATTTTTTCTTTTATTTATTTATTTATTTATTTATTTATTTATTTATTGCAATCAAGCATTGTTTTTATTATTAGCTTTTGTGCCTTATATACTATTGATATACTACTACTCCAGACAGCCACTAGATGGCACTGTGTTCACTTTTACTTGATAAATACTTTGCAATAACTAATAAAAAATATATCAATACAAATGTTAAGAGAAAATAAACAGAGCAGTTGATCATATGGAAAATTAAATTTCCATTAAATAGTACATGATTGTCTTGTGTTTTGGCGTTTTGTTTAAATATTGAACGTGGTCTATTTTAGTTATAATAAATACGGTTGAATGTTTGTTTCTCAGATCATAAAAAGGTGACCCCCTATGGAAATGAAACGCTCCCCATTCTGTATGTTCTGGTGACAGCCCTGGAAATGCTGCTGTCTTATTTGTCACATTTTGATACAAATGAATGACTAGCAACATTGCATTATATGGTTTGTTTACGTTGTGATGGAAGTTACTTTTCATAACTGGCACAAATCATCATGGGGCTCAAGAACAAAAGGTGGCATTTGTACGGTGGCCGAGAAGTGCAACAAGTGTAACAAATTAACAAAACCGAAAACAAATTAACAAAACCGAAAACAAATTAACAAAACCGAAAACACAGTAACAAACCCGAAAACACAAGTACAAGTCAGACAACCCGGAAACGGTAGTGTATAGTTTTTGAATGGAAACTTACCGATCATTGGACAAGACACCTGTCACTCAAGATATACAGGTATGGAATCTTATGTGTAATGTGTAAAGTTCTCCGTTTAAATATAAGAAAATATCAGAATTAATCCACAGTAATCCATTCCATCCATCCATTCCAACTTTTCCCTGTGGCAGACTGTTGAACTTCATGTATACCTTGAGTGACAGGTGTCTTGTCCAATCACAAACTATACCAACCTCTTCCGGGTTGTCTGAAATGTCTTTGTGTTTTCGGATTTGTTAATGTGTTTTGGGATTTGTTAATGTGTTTTCTGATTTGTTAATGTGTTTTGCTCTTCTCGGCCACCGTACATTTGGTGTGAGACACACTTACTTTGCTGTTATCTTGGGGTTCAGGTGAACCATTCAGAACAAAACAATTAACAACTGAAAGAGGCTCAAAGGAAGGAACCAACAGCAGTTTTTCCAAGTGAAGGATATGCAACCAAATATTAAGTGTAATTCACTAGTATTTACATATCTGTTCCTATACTTTTGCTCATCTAAAAGTTTTGGGGGTCTGACAAAAAGAAATCCTCAGTGGTCAAGATGCTGAATTTCTGATGGGAATGTTGTGAGTTCAAATACCATCGCTGCCATACTGTCTCTACTGGGTCCTTGAGCAAGATCTTTAAACCTCAACTGCTAAGCTGTATAAAAGAGATAAATATAAATCGCTCTGAATAAAGATAATAAATGAATTAATTAATTAATACATGAATAAGTAAATAAATACTATGAACTAGTAGGACATAATTCACTTGTGTGATTTGCCTGATTTATAAGCAGGGGATTATGATCGGCCTTCAAGATATTTGTCTCAATATATTATAATTCATTTAAAAAAGAAGACATTAAGTTTAATAACATGCATTTATTTTGACCAAGAAAATTCAGACAATGTGTCACACTTTAATTATATTACTATTTATTCAATATGCATAATTAGTATATTGTGAACATGATTTAATCAGGAGGTAAATAGTTTTACAATTCGTAATAACAACAAAAAACAAAACACACCATATTACTATTGGGTAAGAGGTAAAATTAGTCGATTCAATGCTGCTGTACAATACTGCACATGGATCATGCTTTTAGAAATGAGCAATGAGCGCTCTCTACAGGTGAATTAGGGTATTTGCATCAGTATTTAATGAGGAACTTAAATAGGAAACAGTGTCCACTTCAACCTTGTATTTGGTGTTAGTATAAAGGGATGCGCTAAAACCTTTTCGGCATTACATTCAGTGCCATATGTTCATTTTACACAATTTTTTTTTTTATCTAAAACCTCTTTTACTGTTTAATGGGTTTATTTAAAAATAAATATTTTTATATAGATAAAAAGAGTACACAGCTCATCTTTTAAAACAGAAATCATACAATTATTTTAGTCATAGACTGCTCTAACTTATGCATCAAAATGTCTTAATATAGAGATAAAATGCAAAAGACGTGTATCATTTACTGTAATTACGGTACATTAGAATTGTAGTAAAGAATATACTGTATATCATTCTAACAGTAATAAGCAACAAAATATGATTTTGTCATAAGAATGCTGAATAGGAAAAAAAAAAATTAATTAAAAGACAAATCATGTCCATAAACTGTTGTAACTGTGATATACCTGAGCAGAATATAAAAAATCCATCAATCAGTGGTTTTGGGGAAGATGCAAATCCTCAGATATTGGCAGGATTGGTGACGGTGACTTTCAGATTAATATCATCCACCTATTAAAAAAAAAATCACCTCTAAATTTTCCTGTTTGTTATGAGGCAAATCTAAAATATTATATTGCAATTATATATTTTGTAAATTGTGACATTTTTGTCATTTTAAAAGGGTTGCATTTACAGCAGTATGTCCTACAAATGTGTAGCTAAATATAAAGTTCTTGTTTAATCACTGATGTTAACAAGCCTTTACTATTGATTCCACACTATTCTGGGGCTGACACGGTTTATTTAGTTCTACTGTATGTATCCAGTTTGCCTCCCTTCAGTATACTAGTATAGTATACTAAACTCCTTTTAATATATTTATCATAAAGCATGGTTGTAAATCATTTTAGTTATAACATTGTCAAATACACAAGTTTTTTATGGTAATCATGTTAAAATGATAAAAATGACCTACTTTAGTAATGCCGAAGGTGTTCATGAAGACGTCTCCACTAATGTTAAGTGTAGTCACTTCGTCCACCGGTATACGATGCTTGAACTTGCAGTATTCCAGGCCATTCACCATCACCTGAACAAATAAAATGTAAGCTTATTTAAAACAAATTATTAAAGTCTTTTTTTTATTAAAGTTTTTTTTCTGCATATCACACCTTATAGCATTTTGGTTTAATAACCATGATGATATCAAAAGGTGCTCCTCCAACAAATGGGCCTCCTGGGGCCTTCTCTTCATTTCCCCATGTCCCATACTTGCAGCTGTTAAGGACCACATCTGTTGAGTCCCTGCTTCGTTTGAGCTGGAGAGCAATGTCATGAGGGTTCTTCGGCCCGGTCTGCAAGTTTATTTCAAAACTGAAAGGAATAGTTTTAACATTTAATTGACTAATTTCAAAACTATTCAATATTGCTTTTCACTCAAAATGTCATGAAATAAAAGCACATTTAACATACCATTCATAATCTACTGGAACAACCCCTTGGAAGAACAAAGCCACACCATGTCTCAAGCCTCCAGGGATTGATCCCGAATATGGATTGTACTGTTGTGGTTAAGTATCATTCACGTTTTAATGATAAATCTAGTCATGTGGTTATATTATTATAAAAATGCAATCTCTTTAGCTTGTTTATTCATTCTGAAATGAAATGAAGATGTTACTCACAGGGTTGCAGACTGGATGTGGCACATCACACTGGATGTCAGATCTCTTTGTGCGTGAGATGCCAGTCTTGAGTTCCTTACCAAAAGTAGATTCGCTCCAGTTCTAGACAGAGCAGAAGTATACAAAGAATACTTATGAAACCTGTTTGTTCCTCATTTATAACAAAGCAGAGTGCTGTAATGTTGATATTGGCTTAAAAAGGAAAACAATCATTGCAAAAATACAAGGAGAACTGAAGGAGTCTTGAAGTCACTCACAGATAGTTAACTTAAAATGGATGGAGCAAGACAACTAAAATTAAAAAGGAAGACTCAGTGATCAGTTCGGGACAAATTTCAACAGCTTTAAACAGCTTGATTGATTTCCAAACTCTTACGTAATTATTTTACTCTTATCTTAGTTGTTTCTTTTACAATACAGTTCTATATTAATGTTCAGAATGCAGTCACTAATGCATATCATCATAGTATATACAGAGCATACACACAGCTACTGCTTTAAATTGCTGTACATTGTGCATGAGCAGTAGTGATTGTATGTGAATTGTAGTTTTTTAAGGTGACTGTGTAAACTTACTGCAACAATACCAACAGTGTTCATTATGACACGTCCAGAAATATGAAGTGTTGTTATATTCTTCACTGGTATGTGATGTACGAGCTCTGAAGACTTCTGCCCATTCACATATATCTGGAGATAATAAACACTTTAGGCAATTCTTTCAAAAACAATTATATTATGTGCATTTTTTATATTTTTAATTCTCATACCTACCTCATAGCCTTCTGTGTTTTTCACAAAGAAGATGTCAAAGACTGATCCTTCAGTCGGTCTAAGGCATGCAGGTCCAAGAAATAAACCAAATGGGCGTTTGAAATGAAAAAGGATGAAATCACCATTGGGCCCAGTTACAAAATCCAAACTCAATTTGTGTCTAAAAGACAAAAACATCACAACAGAGTAAACACATAAAAGAGACATAATAATCATTATTGGAAAACATGAATTATTTTGTATGGAATGTAATTAATAATATGAATACATACAAACTAGTTTTGGAAACCCCTTGGAGGTACAAAGCCATTCCTTTTCTTAGACCTCCAGAGATTGCCCCGGTGTAAGGAATGGTCTGTGGTGAGTGTAAATGTATTGTTTACATAGATTGGTGATAAAATGTTTTTATTGAAAACAAATAAACTCAAGTTATCTAAACTGGACCACTTTGTACAGAATATAAGTATCAAGCTAGTATCAAATATCAAGCAAGTAAATGTTACAGTCCACCAGGTTCAACTTTAGAATCATTGGGCATTATTTTATTTTAATGAACAAAGAATGAATTTGTTTTACGCCATGTGTTTAATGTGATGTGGGGATTCATATTGACATCTTGTTACTCACAGGATTGTTGACAATATTTGTAACCTCTGACTTGATAGTAGATGGAGACCATCGTGACGTGCCGATAGTGGGCATTATTTCAGTCCTGAGTTCATTAATGAGTGCGGGTATAGAGAAGTTCTGTAGAAAAAGACATTATATGCAAAATAAATAAATGAAAATACATGTTTACATGTTGCTCACTAATCAACTATCATTATTTCTTTCTTTCTTTATTTATTTATAAATGATGAGAGAAATCTGTGTAGCAGAACATCCAAACTACATTAAAATACCATGAATTACAAATTTAGTGCCATTATAGATCTTTATTTTTATTTAAAACATAGAAAATGATCGATTTACTGGATCGAAGGCTAGATTTTATAAAATTTAATTTTGCATATAGATTAAACTAAACCAATATATAAGCATGAACAGAAATTATATGTAATTAGATATATCATAACTGACCCATTGGTCTACTGTGACCATGAGCTTCTCTTGAAAGGTGAAGGGGACTGAGTCGCTGGCTTCACTCACTCCCACATTGCTAACAGCTCTGTATCGGACCCAGTATTGCTCTGTTGGCTTTAGTCCAGTCAATGTGAAGGTGTTCTGTGCATTTGACGTGTCTATGACTGTCCATTCCTCAACATCAGCTTCTGAATCATTTGAAGGTGTCATCCTGTACTCGACTCTGAAGTGTACAGTCTCTCCAGTTGGGGATTTTAAAAGCTTCAGGGTAACTTTCCCATCACTGGTCTCCACTAAAGGTTTGGGAGGTTTGGATACAGGCTGGAACTTAGGATCTGTCAGAGAGCCTTTCTGATAAAGTTGGATGGAGGTTCCTGGATTTCTGGGATCTGATATGGAGGCAATGATGAATTTGATTCTCTTCTCATTTTTATTGGCCTTTAAAAAAGAGGTAAAGAGAGAAAGATTCTGCCTCATCTTTGCAGGAATGTCAGGAGAAATGAACCAAGGCTGTGCTGCTTGGAGAATGGAAACTCTCTCACTTGTTTGCCCCAACATTTTAAATTCTTCAGATTTGTTAAAGTCCTGTAGAGCTGCTAGGTAGGAGTCATCATGCTTTAGAGATGTAAATGACAAACATACCACCACATCAACATCAGGATGAAGGCAGATAGAATTGAGTGACCCTGATGATGTCACAACTGTGATGTCCTTCAGCCCAACTGTATAGGCGCTCAGAATATTTAATTCAGTTGTAATGTCATCTAGCCATTTGTTCATGTTGCTTACATTGAAGGGTGATGTGTAATGGATGCTCAGGATGTCCCCCAGTGCCTTGTCCTCTTGTGTACCACCACGAATTGCTGGCAGAACTCTGCATAGTGCCTTCTTTAACAAACTTGTATAATTTCTGTGTAATGCCTGAAACTTTAGCAACCTGTCTTTTAGATCAGGGAAATCATCTGTTATTTGTCTTTTGATCAAATCATTGCATATTCTCTCCTTTTTACCAAATTCCTCCAGCAAACTTTCTGTTTCACACAACAGGCTCAAATCGACTTCTTTCACCAACTTTGCAGCCTTATCATCCAAAAGATTAAGAGGATACAGCCACACTGTCAGAGGCACACCTTTACCTTGTTGCTTCAGCATAGCAGGCACTTTCTTGTACACCTCCAGGGCTTCATTGTATGTGGTTGGGTTTTCTTGAAGTTCAATGTCACCATAAAATGTGATGCTAATATTCTCTGCCATTTTTTTTTCATCTTCAGTTATAGTAATGGGTGCTTGCCCATCATTGAAAAGGCAAGGAATCTTCTTGACCATTGCATTAAGGTTTCCTTCAATTACCTGTTTGCTCTCATTTTCTGCACTTGTACAATCAAACACCATGAAAACCTGAGCTCCATACAGTACAGCTGTAACTACATGAGTGGCTGTTTTCTGTTCAAATACTTGTGGGTAGGTGATATTACCGAGCTCCTTCATAGTGAGCTGTTCAAATGTTGTTGTCTGGCTGTACTGCATAGTAACTCTGGACTGACGTGCTGAAGATTTGGTATCTTGCAGGTACTTGGCCGATCCTCCAACCTCCACCAATCCACTTAGGAAACTGGCTTTAAGGGAACCGCTTATGTCTAGGAGGTTTGCCTTATCACTGAGACTATCAGAGGCTGCAGAATTCATTTGTGTTTTAAGCTTCTGATGAACATCAATGTCATCACGCAGTGCTTTCTTGTCCCATAAAGTAACACCTGAAACAAGAAAGTGATGAGAAATAAGAGCTACTTTACAAATATTTTTGATTAATCAAATGTTTCTGATTATACATAGAAAAAATATAGTCTGAGGAAATGACCAAAATGAAATGTAATTCTAAGTTCTAATTTAATAAATGAAAATTGTAAAGCAAAAAAACATGTAGCATTATATGGTTATAAAATATTCAGCTTTAGAGTGGTAACAGTAACTGTAACCTCATCATCATCAGGCTCCATCATGCCACCCGTTTATCTTTTCCTATAACATCACACTACCAGGTTAATTCTTCCTTACTTTAACAATACACTCTAAGCCACAGCTGGCAAATAATATCACCATGGAAATGCAATCCTGAAGTACGTTTGTATGTCTACTTTTTCCAATTTTTAATTCCATACATTTATTATTTACTAATTTATCAAATAATCATTTGCCTGTTTCAGTCCCCATAAGTCATTGACTATATGGTAATAAAATTCAAGTCATAAGGTTTGATTTTTTCAAACATTTCTGAAGTATTATTACTGTCCACAAATATTTAGTCTGCAAATAGGTAATTAAATGACGTTGATGTAAACTGCACCTGGAATAAAGGAGTCGCTCCGGCAATCATACAAGATGCCTGGATACAGAGGTCTTCCCAGGGCAGCTATTTCCATGCATTTGGAATCCATGACTGTTGCAAGAGAAACAAGAAAGAGAAAATAAAAAGAAAATGCATAAAACTGTTAATGATGATGAAGACTGTAAGTTAACGTAATAATGACGGGGACTATGATCAAAAAGTGTATTGTATGATGCATCTAAAAATTACAAATTGTTTTCACTCATTTTTAGTAACCTCTTTATCCTGGCCTGGATAATAGTGGATCAGGATCTTTATCACACGTCTGGATAGTAAGGCAATAAAGGGTGGCTTTATCACAGGCCACCATGCACACACATTCAAACACTTATTCACACTTATATGCAATATTTCTTAGCCAGTCCGTCTACTGGCATGTTTTCGAGAGGTGTTGTAGGTGGGATGTGTGGGGAGGAGACTGGAGAACCTAAAATGTCATAATACAGCACTCAGGCACCCTCTTTCTATTCACAGTGCTGATTGACTCCAGGGATAATTAACTCCAATGCCTCAAGATCCTGACAGGTCTGCTCTCCCAACCACAAGTACATCAGGGTACTGGTCAAGACCTCAGCCTAGCATACCATCATCCTGGGCCTTCCATGGATTGAGCACCATAACCAACATCTGTCCTGGACAGACTGGCATCTCACTCAGTAGTCTAACTGTTGCCTCAACCATTCACAAGCCTGGGCTTAGAAGAGCTCAGAAACCCCTCAACAATGTCATATACCCACCAAATATCAGGATCTCAAGGAGTTGTTTCGAAGTACCTCCAGGAGCAGTACAAAGACTCCTGCCATCTGGGCCTTCACAAGCAGACTGTTTAACAGTTTCTTCTCATTTATGATCCTTCTTAGTCTCTAAATTCTGGATATAACCTGCACAGTTAAGTAGTCAGATCCAAATCTCGTAGTAACGCTGTGCTAGAATGTGCCCTAATAATAAATAACTATGCTATTCCATACAGTTCACACATTCATACCTTTTAGGATTTTATTTACTGTAGCATGTGAAACAGGCCAGATCAGGCTAGACCAGTTTTAGTTTTAAGGGTAGGAACATTGTTCCATTTAATTATTTACTGCGTCAGATATATATGTCAGAAATTACAATAAAAGCTTCTTGACTTGACTTATCACAAAGAAAAAAGTTAAATCAAATTAAATTGTAAGAGGAGGATTTTAAGCTGTTTAAGCTGTATGCCAACATGCTGTAAATGTAAAAGTAAATGTGTCACCATATTACAACATGCTCCTCACCTTACAACGGCATGTTCTATCATTTTAATTCTCTTCTTTCACAGTAAATAATAAAAAAAGTATCAAAACCACATATACCAGAACATTCACATAAATTAATTTAATAATTATATAATATCGTTTAACTTTAATAAAATATTCGCTCTCATGCCTACACATTTTCATCATGTAATTTTAAGTGTTTCTTACCATTAGCTACGGCTTACTGAGACAAAGATCAGTCTTTGACCTGGCAGTGAAAATTAAACCAAGACAAGACACACACACAGAAAGAGAGAGTGAGAAACAGAAAGAATTTTGCTGTACATATCCGGATCTCGCTTTTTTAGTCTCGCCTCACCCTCATTCTTTTACACAACCTGCTCTCTCTCTTTCTTTGAAATGAAATAAAGTATGTGACAATTTATATACAGTGGGGCAAATAAGTATTTGATACACTGCCGATTTTTCAAGTTTGATCTGTAATTTTCATCGTAGGTACACCTCAACTGTGAGAGACAGAATCTAAAAAAAAATCCAGAAAATCACATTGTATGATTTTTAAATAATTAATTCCCATTTTATTGCATGAAATAAGTATTTGATACAATAGAAAAAGTAGAACTTAATATTTGGTACAGAAACCTTTGTTTACAATTACAGAGGTCAGGCGTTTCCTGTACTGTAGTTCTTGACCAGGTTTGCACACACTGCAGCAGGGATTTTGGCCCACTCCTACATGCAGGTCTTCTCCAGATCTTTCAGGTTTTGGGGCTGTCTCTGGGCAAGACAGAGTTTCAGCTCCCTCCATAGATTTTCTATTGAGTTCAGGTCTGGAGACTGGCTAGGCCACTCTAGGACCTAGAGTGAGAAGACAGAGAAGTGTGATTTGTCACTCCAGAGAACATGCCTCCACTTCTCTAGAGTCAAGTGGCTGCGTGCTTTACACCACTGCATCTGAAGTTTTGCTTTGCACTTAGTTATGTAAGGCTTGGATGCAGCTGCTTAGCCAAGGAAACCCATTCCCTGAAACTCTCTATGCACTGTTCTTATGCTAAACTGATGGCCACACGAAGTCTGGAGGTCTGTAGCTATTGACTCTGTAGAAAGTTGTCGACTTCTGGGCACTGTGCGCATCAGCATGCCCTGACCCCGCTCTCTGATTTTACATGTCCTACCACTTTGTGGCTGAGTTGGTGTTGTTCCCAATTGCTTCCACTTATGTTATAATACCACTAATAGTTGACTGTGGAATATTTAATATTGCACAGGTGGCAAGCTATCACAGTACCATGATTGAATTCACTGAGATCCTGAAAGTGGCCCATTCTCTCACAAAGTCTGCATGTTTGATTTTATACACCTGTGGCCATGAAAGTGATCAGAACACACAAATTCAATGATTTGAAGGCGTGTCCCAAAACGTTTGTCAATATCGTGTAGAAATGCTTGCATGAAATCAAAGCACCTAGGTGGGCACAACATAATCGGAGTGCACGTTTCCTCAGTACTCTGAACTCAATGAACTCAAAGGGGCTAGAAGCAAGCTGCAGAAAGCTCACCCTGACAGAGTGTTTATTTAAATCTGGAACATTGGTGTCATCTGGTGGGCCAAGAAGTAAAACCAAAATACCAAATCCGAAAACAAAATAACAACAAGAAAAAAAACACAACAATTCAGAAAAGAAAATAACAAATCCTGAAAACAAAATGACAAATCATTATATATAAATTTAGATAAATTATAAAACACAACAATTCAGAAAACAAAATAACAAATCACAAACCAAAAGACAAACAACGTTTTAATAATCCATACATATTAAAAATAGGGTACATAAAGAAAAAGTAAATTGGAATATGGCACATTTGTTACACAGTTATGTTTAAAAATCCATTATAAAGTATCCAGTCCCAATTGATCAAACCATTACAGATTATTTTAGGATAACCTACTCTATGGTCCCAGTAAAGGTGGGAAGAATTTTTTTAATAATCTCTTTTTAAATATTTTTTAATAATTTGTTTTCGGATTTGTTATTTTGTTTTCTGAATTCTTTTGTTTTCTGGATTTGTTTTTATTTTATTTTTTTGACTTCTCGACCACCGTATCAGTCCACCAGATGGCGCCAACGTTCCTTGTTTGAAAGGTGACTTGTTGTGTTCTGATGTGGAACCTTGGAAAGTTATTTCTTGAAATATAAGATGTTCAGATTTTGACCATAAACATACTTTAATCAAATGGTGACAGATTTAGATTGGAAGAATTTATACAGATCTTACTGTATGTTTACTGTTTCATAGTTCCGTTTCATCCGTTATATTTCCATGAGAACACACCGCGATGTAATATTCAGTAACTGAAGACTAAGATTAAGTGATTTAGGTGTTTGAGATTATGGCTAAAACTAATCACTGCAGCAGCAGAGTTGGGCAGTCATGATGTCATTTATTCCTAAAACACAATTTCATACTGTTCAAGGCTGATCAACATACCACAAGTGATCGCTCACTTTGCCAAAACTAACAAGGTTTATAGCTGTTTACACAGGTAAACCTAAGTTGCCAGTGGAAACTCTGATACATAGTAAAGGCTGACGTAGGCTGAAGGCTGAAGGCAACTGGTGATCCACAGGAAAAGACAAGACCCCACACTTTCGCTGTGTTTCCTCCGCACTCTCATACATATTCACAGCTGTACAGACCATTAGTCAGTCACAGACAGTTATTTTTATGTGCCAGAAAAACACACATTTGGCATTTTAAAGAATGGCGTTTCACCTCCTGAAGCTGGACCACCAAAAGTAAAACTGTTCAGTAAGACTGAGTGGTGCCTCACTTTGCTCTCACTTTGCTCTCAAAACAGCACAAGTTGTTCATGCCACTGAATCCACAAGATGTTGGAAACATTCCTTTGAGATTCTGCTCTAGTGTGCAATTCCTGCAGATTTTTCAGGTGCATTTTCATGCTCCGAATTTCATGTTCCACCACATCCCAAAGGTGTTCTATTGTATTCAGATCCAGTGACTGAAAGTGCTACAGTGAACTCGTTGTCATGTTCATAAAACTATTCTGAGACATGGCGCATTATCATGTTGGAAGTAAATTGTGGTCAAGAAGGGATGCACATGGCCAACAATAGTCAAATAGGCATTCAAGCATTGATAGATAGGTAATAACAGGCCTGAAGTGTGCAAAGAAAACTTTCCCCACACCATTAATCCACCTCCACCAGCCTGAACTGCTGACATGGCAGATTTGGTCTATGGACTCAAGCTATTGTTGCCAAAGTCCCTCCGAGAAATGCGCATGATGGGTGCCGCGGTCCTGGCAAGCCTTCACAGCGCGCGCATCGCTCACGCACCGACTAACTTTCAGGTAAACGCTTGTGGTGATTTCTCCTACAAATATATCTCATATAAATGTAAATAAGTCTGAAACACGAAGAATTAAATCTCCTACAGGACTGTGTAGGTTAAAATAAAGCGAAAATGTTGTAAAGTGTGTTAAGTAAACCGTTGTCAGCCTTTTTGTTTGTTTTTGTTTGTTTTTGTTTGTTTGTTTTTGTTTGTTTGTTTTTGTTTGTTTTTGTTTGTTTTTGTTTGTTTGTTTGTTTGTTGTGCTGTGTAGGTGAGAGATATAGGTTTGGTTTTGTATTTACAAACAGACACAAATTCCTAAACTATCACAAATTTCTATTGCTATTAAATATTGAAACTAAATATTGTACTAAACTTCAGCTCTGTTTTGTTAGCGTGCATAAAAAGGCTATTGTAGCTTTTAATGTTACTCCAAAATGTAAAAGATTCCTATTAAAGAATACATCATACATGTACATGGTTTACATATCAAACATGCAAAAAAAATGTATCCAGATAACTTACTATAAACTTGGCATACTGCCAAATGAATTATTTTTTTTACGAAATTATATAGAATTTATAAACTCTAAATAAAATTTGAAGGGCTTTTTTTTCTTACAGCCGCCATCTGCCTCGTAGATCCTTCAGTGGGTTCCTTTGATTTGCCAGTGACCACAATCTACAGCGTCCAAATCTTAAAAGCTCCTTCAGGATGACGAGAAGTATTTTGTCAATTATTTCCCTTTTTAGATTGGAGATAGAAAGTGTGACCATAATTTTTTTTCCAATGGGTTTATTCCATGAGTTGTTGTCAAGGTCACAGAGGTTTCCAGGGTCACGCTGATGAGAGATTAAGGAAATGAGACATGCTTTTAGGGTGGTCTGTTTATTGAGCTTTACTTACCACAGAGCTGTTGAATTCTCAAATCTGATTGGTCAGAAGGGGTTGATTTATTCTGTCAAATCACAGCATAATATTAATGTTCTTGTTATAAATATTAATTATAATTTCTAAAGTAACAGCTGACTAACCACATAATCCATGTGTAATAATCAACATTAAAACGGACCATTATTTAACAGAGGAAAACATATAATCATTATAATGAACCTGTCTTTAACATTTATCTAAGGAGTCTCCAGTGTTAGGACTTCAGGACAGTGTTTTTTCTTCATCGTCTTTTTTTGTGACCAGGAGCTAAAGGTTCACATGCCACACCATTAAATGGATTTAAAAAAAAGAGTATGGGTTGTACATTAACACACAAAAGAAAATTGTCTTATTGTGGTATACAAGGATTATTTAAGGATGTATTTTTACCGGAAAGGAATGATCCTCAGGGTGTAACTACATTGCAACAGCACACGCTGTCATGTTTGATCATTTTGTGCATTTACATAAGAAACAAAGCCAGGCGAAACCGTTCAAATGATGTTATGGTGTTTAAAGGTTATGAAATTTCAGTGCAACCGAAATTTCCGTTAAACTGCATTCAATGCATTCAGCAAAAAGATCTGGATGAAGCTTATGGCACAAACACACGTGAACTACACCGTGCTCCTGCCCAAGGATTTGTCTATTGATCCTGTTTCAGCGGACTTTGTTGAAGAAACAACAGGACAAAAGGACAACGAGAAGTCAGAGCTACGAAGGCTTTATTGAAATGAACCATCACTTTGGTGAGTGCAACACACAGCTTGCGCAGTCGCTGATTGCTCTGAACCCAGAGAGCGACCAATTTTTAAATCCAAAGTTACTTCAGCACATCATGGCATTAACAAAATCAACCATTGTAGAGACAGAATGTTCTGTTGCTAAACAGTTCATTTGTACACTAATGAAAAAAGAAGAAATCGTGAAATTAACGACACAAAATCAATTTTCAAAGTACCACAAAACATTAGAAGCAATGCAAAGTGTACTGACGGCTTTGAAGACCAGATTAACACTGGGCGCTTCAACGGCAATGTGTGAAAACTCATTTTCCATTTTGAGGAATGAGGAAAGTGTCTACATGAGTGGAAAGATAAAGAGACTCACCACCTTCAACTATGTTAATCAGTTGTGTTGTGAGTACACTGCTTGACTGCTACACATTTTTTATTTATTTATTTTTTGCAATTTAGCATTGTTTTTATTATTAGCTTTTGTGCCTTATACAGTATACTATTGATATACTACTACTCAAGACAGCCACTAGATGGCACTGTGTTCACTGTTACTTGATGAATACTATGCAATGAGTAATAAAGAATATACCAATACAAATTGTAAATAACCATAAGTATGTTTTATGACAGGAAATGCGATTGTCGTTTATTTTGAAACCTTTGGCTTTCCATAGCTGAATTACGGGTTGAGGCCACGCCCCTTTTTTTGTTTTCACGAGGCGCGCGCTCTGGCTAGCGCAATTCTATATAGTGATATTCCAAAGACGGCTAATGTTTTATGTACATTTGCAGCCCCTCAGAAGAGGCAAAAGTTCTTACGTTGGTTGGTTGGTTGGTGATATGTGTGTTTGGATTAAAGTTCTCAAAACCATCAGTAAGTCTCATCCTTGTTCGGGGGGCATGCTACAGTAAGAACTTCACCTCAGTGTGCTACATAGAGCAGCGCGTGAACGCTAACGGCGACGGCACGGAAAATGGACGGCATAGAAGAGCAAACACGTAAGCTGCAAACCGAAATACAAGAAACGAGAGCTTTATTACTTCAGGGAGATACGGATAGCATGTCAAGACAGGAGTTAAAGAACGATATTGAATGCAAAGAAAAACAATTAGCCGAACTTCATAAAATGGAGGCTACTAACGAGTTATCATTACCCAGGCGTTCAGAGCGGCCTAGTGTGCTAACGGAGAAAATGCTAGCCTACCAAGAAGACGAATTGATTAAAAGGCACAAAAAACTGATGAGTCTCTATGCACAATGGAAAGAGCTAATCAGAACATCCAGAGAAAGCCTAAAGACGGACTTATCAGAGCACAAGTTGTGTGAAATGGCTGATGACATTGAAAATGGTTTGAACAACATGATGAAGGTGTACAATGAAATAAGGGAGCGTATTACGCCATCCCCTGACACAAGATGCAAAATGGACTCTTGTGAAGCCGTAACTAAGGACATTATGAAAATACTTAATGAACGTATAACGGCAATAGATGGTGATTTTGATGAGGATAGAGAAAGGCAGCGTCTTCATCAGCTACCGTCACAACAGTACGCCCGCTCCATCTACGGTACCGCCTCTCAGTCTAGCATCAGCAAGCAGTCTGACACTTCAAGTATCGCAGCTAAAAGGGTTGATGCAGCCGCGGAGTTGGCTGTAAAGGAAGCAGAATATAAAATTGTGCAAGAGGAAATTAAACAAAAGGAAAAAATTAAAGATATAGAATCAGAACTTGAGCGTCTAAGGGTAGAAAAGGAAATGCAAGCTGCTCGTGCAAAACTTGAGATCTACGACAGAGAAATGAACATGGATATGGATCATCAGCAAATACAATCAAACTATATGCCTTTCTCTGTTGACCACCAATCTGCTCATGAAGCACCAGCTCCCAGTAGTGGCTTACCTCCATTAATACCACACAGCAATGTGTCTATCCATATGTCAAATCAAACAACGAACAATCCAAACCCTCAAGTTGCTACGCGAGCATCTCTCACAGACATTTCCCAGTTGGCCCAAGCAATTCAAAACAGTATAGCTATAAACAGAATCCCAGTGCCAATGCCCACAGTATTCAGCGGAGATCCAATTGATTACGTTGAATGGAAGGCTTCATTCTCTTCACTTGTGGACTGCAAAGGCATTGCACCTGCTGATAAACTTCACTTGCTCAAAAGGTACGTCACAGGCCCAGCTCAAAATTGTCTTGAGGGCACATTCTTTCGCAGTGATGAAGAGGCATACAAAGACGCATGGCAAAAGCTTGACCAACGATATGGTCCGCCTTTTATTGTCCAAAGAGCTTTCAGAAACAAACTGGCAAAATGGCCTAAAATAAGCTCAAAGGATGCAGAAGGTTTAAGGACATTTTCAGACTTTTTAAATGCATGTCTCCAAGCCACACCATACGTAAAGGGCCTAGAAATATTAAGTGACTGTGAGGAAAATCAAAAGTTGCTGCAGAAAGTTCCTGACTGGCTGGCAGCCCGTTGGAATCGACAGGTAACAGTTACACTTATGGACGGCAAGGACTTTCCCTCTTTTAAGGACTTTGCACACTTTGTGGCACTCGAAGCAGAGATTGCATGCAACCCGGACACTTCTTCATATGCTCTTCACTCGCAAAGCTCACTCTATGAGAAAAGGAACACGAAGGACTTGAAACCAAATAGATCCACACAAGTCTTCACAACGCAGGCCACGGTACAAAACAACAAGGCAAAGACAAGCAACACAAAATTAAAGGTACCTTGCGTATTTTGCAAAGATGAAAATCACCAGTTGTCAAAGTGCCCTAACTTCATAGATCAGCCATTAGAAGAGAGGCGCACATATGTTAAGGCCAATAAACTGTGCTATGGATGCTTAAAAGTGGGCCATAATGCCAAAGATTGTTGCCATCGCCACACTTGTGACATTTGTAAAGGAAGGCATCCCACTTGTCTGCACAATGACAATTACAAGGCATATGGAAGGTCTCGAAGCTCCGAAAACACCGCACCAAACACTCCAAATGAAACCGCGGCAGTCACCGCTCTCAACGTTACGAAGGTGGGTCAATCAAGTAGCACGTCAATGATTGTTCCTGTGTGGGTGTCTACGGTTCAGAGCCCGTCTAAAGAGCAATTAGTTTATGCACTATTAGACACACAAAGTGACAGCACATTTGTCTGTGAAGAATTAAGCAAACAGCTACGAGCAGACACGCACCCTGTAAAGTTAAAGCTAACTACGATGCTGGGTGTTCACTCTACGGTTAAGAGTAACAGTGTTTCTGGAATGCGTGTGAGAGGTTATGATTCAGACATTCTCATCGACCTACCCCCCTCATATACGAAAGACTTTATTCCAGTCAACTATGACAACATACCCACTAGTGACACAGCGAAACGATGGCCTCATCTGACAGAAATTGCTGATAAGATACCACCTCTTTTGAGTTGTGATGTTGGACTCCTTATAGGGTTTAACTGTCCCAGAACTTTAGCTCCAAGACAAGTTCTATTAGGAGAGGGTGAGGAGCCATATGCCATCCGCACCGACCTAGGGTGGAGTATCGTTGGAGGCTCCACACCAGCGCTCAGTGAAACTCAGTCAAGTTTGTGTCATAGAATTATAATAAAGGAATTACCCCCTGTTACTCCCATAGACGTTATTCATCTGCTAGAGTCAGATTTTAAGGACACAGAGGCAAGTGACAAAACAGTCTCACAAGAGGATCTCATCTTTTTGGACAAGCTTAAGGAGGGAATAAGGAAAAACGAACAAGGACACTGTGAGATGCCTCTACCGTTCAGACAAAGGCCGCACTTACCCGACAACAGAAAACTTGCTGAAATCAGACTCAAACACTTAAAGCGAAAGTTCAACAAAGATGAAAAGTACAAAAAGGACTATATAACTTACATGAAAGACATTATGGAAAGGGGTGACGTCGAAGAAGTACACAATGAAGGAAAACAAGGTGAAAGGTGGTACATTCCCCATCACGGCATATACCACCCCAAAAAGCCCACTAAACTACGTGTTGTGTTCGATTGTTCAGCCAAATACAATGGTACAAGTCTAAATGATCATCTTCTCCAAGGGCCAGACCTGATTAACAATCTAACAGGTATCCTCCTTCGGTTCAGACAAAATCCGATTGCTCTAATGTGCGATATAGAGAAGATGTTCCATCAGTTCCACGTTCAGCATTGCGACAGAGATTACCTGAGTTTTCTGTGGTGGAAAAACGGCAACACAGAGACACAGCCACGGGTATACAGAATGAAGGTACATCTTTTCGGTGCAACATCATCCCCAGGGTGTGCGAATTACGGACTAAGGTATTTAGCTAAAGAACTCTGTCACACACACCCGGCAGGATCTGAGTTCATGGAAAGGGACTTTTATGTGGATGACGGAGTCACAAGCACAGACACAGTTGAAAAGGCAATACAGCTCGCACGAGAGGCCACAGAGATATGCAAGCATGGAGGGCTCCGTCTACACAAATTTATCTCAAATAATCATGCTGTTCTACGAAGCATCCCGCCATCTGAACGTGCAATAGAAACAAAAACAAAGGACTTAACATTCAAAGACATGCCACAAGAACGGCCTTAGGCATCCAATGGAACGTTGAAAGGGACTGTTTCAGATTTGACAACACTTTAAAGGACCAACCAGCAACACGTCGAGGCATCTTATCTACTGTTGCATCCATCTACGACCCCCTTGGCTTCCTGGCACCGTATGTACTTCACGGAAAAAGGATCCTGCAGGAAATGTGTCACCAAGGTATCAATTGGGACGACACCCTGCCAGAAACACTGAGGCCAAGGTGGGAGAGTTGGCAACGGGACTTTGCCAATTTAGACAAGGTAAACATAACTCGCTGTTACTTTCCTGCTAGTTTTGGAGAGCTTAAAGAAGTAGAGTTGCACCACTTTTCAGATGCGAGCACGAGTGGTTATGGACAGTGCACCTATTTAAGAGCCAAAAACATTAGAGAGGAGATTCACTGTTCATTGGTAATAGCCAAAGCCCGTGTTCCTCCTACCAAGCTGACTACAATCCCTAGACTCGAGCTAACTGCAGCTGTAGTTTCAGTTTCAATTAGTAACATGTTGAGAGAAGAACTCTGCTACACTCAAGTCAAAGAGTATTTCTGGACAGATTCTAAGGTAGTTTTGGGCTATGTAAACAATGAGGCACGTCGTTTTCATACCTTTGTAGCGAATAGGGTCCAAAGGATTCGCCAACGTACGAACCCTCAACAATGGTTTTACGTGCCATCTGAAGAGAACCCAGCCGATATTGCATCTAGGGGTAAATCTATCGCTGAGCTTCTCTCATCTAACTGGTTCAACGGCCCCTCCTTTCTTTGGGAGAGGGACCTGCCCTCAACACAAAGTGTAGAGCCGGAACTGTCTCTTGGAGATCCAGAAGTCAGAAAAACACAGACAATGTTAACCAGAGTTACAGAGACATTCAGCCTGGCAGAACGTTTGTCCAAGTTCTCGTCATGGACCAGAGCAGTCAAAGCTGTAGCACTCCTCATAAGAAGGGCCAAGAAAATCAAATCAGGTGCGCCGGCTACAGTGAGTGACCAAGAAAGTGCGGTACGTGTCATCATTCAGGATGTACAAAAACAAACATATGGAAAAGAGATAAAACTATTAGACAAAGGAAAACAGCTCCCACATCACCACAAACTGTTCCCCTTAGACATTTTCAGGGACACGGACGGTCTCATTAAGGTCGGAGGGAGACTTTCGTCTATCAAAGACTCTTTCAAACACCCTGTTGTAATTCCAAAGGAACATCATGTGACCAAACTCATAATAGCTCACTGTCACGATAAAGTAAAACACCAAGGAAAAGGTTTCACCACAAACGAAATCAGATCCAGTGGCTACTGGATCCCAGGGATGAGCAGAACCGTTGCTTCTTTCATCCGCCAGTGTGTCATCTGCCGCAGACTCCGTAAGGCTCCTGAGGGTCAGAGAATGAGCAACCTACCTGCAGAACGCTTAGAGCCCTCTCCACCATTTACATAGTGTGGTATGGACTGTTTTGTACAATTCGCCAAATCCGATGCGATCAGGGAACAAACTTTGTTGGTGCAAAGAATGAGTTTAAAGCTGCCCTAAGTGAACTAGACACCCAAAGACTGAGTACTTATCTGTCTCAAAACCAGTGCGACTTCGTGATGAATGTACCTCATTCCAGTCACGCAGGCGGAGTGTGGGAACGCCAGATAAGGACTGTCAGAAGTGTATTGAATACTACTCTTTCACTTGCACATGGTAGACTAAATGATGCTTCGCTAAGGACTTTATTCTATGAAGCTATGGCCATAGTCAACAGTCGCCCACTGACTGTAGACAACCTTAACAACCCTGACAGCTTGGAACCACTCACCCCTAACCACCTACTCCACATGAAATCCAGCACAACACTGCCCCCACCTGGTGCCTTCTTAAAGGAGGACCTTTATGGAGCAAAGAGATGGCGTCGTGTGCAGTTTTTGACCGAGCAGTTCTGGTGCAGGTGAAGGCGCGAGTATCTGCACAACATTATTGCTAGACAGCGCTGGCACTCACCAAAAAGAAACCTAAGAGAAGGTGATATTGTGTTGGAGATTGATGAACTGTCACCCAGAGGTGAATGGAGACTTGCCAGAGTCCTGGAGACTGTTTGCGACAAGGACGGACTCGTGAGAAGAGTGAAAATCTCCTTTGGAGATAAGAGACTGAATAACAAGGGTCAACGCAGTAATAAGCTTTCTATTGTAGAGCGTCCTGTGCAAAAGCTGATTCTGATATTAGAATGTTTATAAACTAATTAAGAGAAATGGTTATTTTTTGTTAAATTCTTCGTTGTGGTTATCTTGCTATAACAAAACTCATAATTTGGTGGGAGTGTAAATAACCATAAGTATGTTTTATGACAGGAAATGCGATTGTCGTTTATTTTGAAACCTTTGGCTTTCCATAGCTGAATTACGGGTTGAGGCCACGCCCCTTTTTTGTTTTCACGAGGCGCGCGCTCTGGCTAGCGCAATTCTATATAGTGATATTCCAAAGACGGCTAATGTTTTATGTACATTTGCAGCCCCTTAGAAGAGGCAAAAGTTCTTACGTTGGTTGGTTGGTTGGTTGGTGATATGTGTGTTTGGATTAAAGTTCTCAAAACCATCAGTAAGTCTCATCCTTGTTCGGGGGGCATGCTACACAAATGTTAAGAGAAAATAAAAGGGAAGTTGATCATATGGTAAAGTAAAGTCTTGTGTTTTGGCGTTTTGTTTAAATATTGAACGTGGTCTATTTTAGTTATAATAAATACGGTTGAATGTCTGTTTCTCAGATCATAAAAAGGTGACAGCCTATGGAAATGAAACGCTCCCCATTAAATAAATGACTAAATAAATGAATAAATAACTAGCAACATTGCATTGTATGGTTTGTTTACTTCGTGATGGATCCCATTTGGGATTAGGGGCGTGTTTGTTTTGGTGATTTCAAATGTAAACATTGGCTTTCAAGCATCGTGCACCTCACCTTTAAATAGGAAACAGTGTCCACTTCAACCTTGTATTTGGTGTTAGTATAAAGGGATGTGCTGAAACCTTTTTGGCATTACATTCAGTGCCATATGTTCATTTTCCACAATGTTTTTTTTTTAGTCTAAAACCTCTGTTACTGTTTAATGGGTTTATCTAAAAAGAATAGATGTTTAGATATTTTTATATAGATAAAAAGAGTACACAGCTCATCATTTGAAACAGAAATCATACAATTATTTTAGCCATAGACTGCTCAAATTTCTGCATCAAAATGTCTTCATATAGAGATACAATGCAAAAGACGTGTATCATTTACTGTAATCACGGTACATTAGAATTTGAGTAAAGCTTATGTAGAATTGTAAAGCCTATATATATACTGTACATAACCACTGATGTCCATCTGTGTCTTGTGAAATAAGCTGAAAAATATTTTACAACAGCGTTCTGTAAAAAATAGCGCAACTTGTGGAACACAAACGGTTAACAGATTTACCCCCTGCAATGAATCCCACCTCTGTAACTCACCTCTCTAAAAGGATTGGCCTTTGCCTTTTTTGAGTCCTGCCTCTCTAACCCACGTCGCTGTTTGATTGGCTTTGTCTTTCTCGCTAATGTGTTGAGGTCGGAGGCTGCAGCTATATTCTGTTGTATGAAGCAATATGCAACGTGATTATTCAGGCTACCGGTATGTGAGTAAGAAAGTATTCTTATAACAACAGTTTTATGCACAAAATACGGGGAATGTTGTCCCCACCAATGTCAAATAAATTATGTCCCCACCAATGACAAATAAATTATGTCCCCACCAATGACAAATAAATTATGTCCCCACCAATGACAAATAAATTATGTCCCCACCAATGTCAAAATCAAACTTACGCCATTGAATATATGTATACATCGTTCTAACAATAATAAGCAACAAAATATGATTTTGTCATAAGAATGCTCAATAGGGAAAAAAATTAATAAAAGGACAAAGCATGCCATAAATTGTTGTGACTGTGATATACCTGAGCAGAATATAAACTTGTGACTTTCAGATTAATATCATCCACCTATTTAAAAAAAATCACCTCTAGATTTTCCTGTTTGTTATGAGGCAAATCTAAAATATTATATTGCAATTATATATTTTGTAAATTGTGACATTTGTCATTTTAAAAGGGTTGCATTTACAGTACAGCAGTATGTCCTACAAATGTGTAGCTAAATATAAAGTTCTTGTTTAATCACTGATGTTAACAAGCCTTTACTATTGATTCCACACTATTCTGGGGCTGACACGGTTTATTTAGTTCTATGTATCGAGTTTGCCTCCCTTCAGTATACTAGTATAGTATAAACTCCTTTTAGTATATTTATCATAAAGCATTGTTGTAAATCATTTTAGTTATAACATTGTCAAAGACACAAGTGTTTTATGGTAATCATGTTAAAATGATAAAAATGACCTACTTTAGTAATGCCGAAGGTGTTCATGAAGACGTCTCCACTAATGTTAAGTGTAGTCACTTTGTACACCGATATACGATGCTTGAACTTGCAGTATTCCAGGCCATTCACCATCACCTGAACAAATAAAGTGTAAGCTTATTTAAAACAAATTATTAAAGTCGTTACTCTCTGGTTTCTTTTCTCCGTATCGCACCTCATAGCATTTTGGTTTAATAACCATGATGATATCAAAAGCTGCTCCTCCAACAAATGGGCCTCCTGGGGCCTTCTCTTCATTTCCCCATGTCCCATTCATGCAGCTGTTAAGGACCACAGAGTTCATACTTCGTTTGAGCTGGAGAGCAATGTCATGAGGGTTCTTCGGCCCGGTCTGCAAGTTTATTTCAAAGCTGAAAGAAATAGTTTTAACATTTAATCGACTAATTAATTTCAAAACTATTCAATATTGCTTTTCACTCAACATTTTATGAAATAAAAGCACATTTAACATACCATTCATAATCTACTGGAACAACCCCTTGGAAGAACAAAGCCACACCATGTCTCAAGCCTCCAGGGATTGATCCCAAATATTCTTTGTCCTGTTGTGGTTAAGTATCATTCATGTTTTAATGATAAATCTAATCATGTGGTTATATTATATATATCTCTTTAGCTTGTTTATTCATTCTGAAATGAAATGAAGATGTTACTCACAGGGTTGCAGACTGGATGTGGGACATCACACTGGATGTTAGATCTCTTTGTGCGTGAGATCCCAGTCTTGAGTTCCTTACCAAAAGTAGATTCGCTCCAGTTCTAGAGAGAGCAGAAGTATACAAAGAATACTTATGAAACCTGTTTGTTCCTCATTTATAACAAAGCAGAGTGCTGTAATGTTGATATTGGCTTAAAAAGGAAAACAATCATTGCAAAAATACAAGGAGAACTGAAGGTGATCAAGGCAAGTGGATTGCAAAAACTACGAGTCTTAAAGTCACTTACAGATAGTTAACTTAAAATGGATGGAGCAAGACAACTAAAATTAAAAAGTTAGACTCACTTAGTGATCAGTTCTAGACAAATTTCAACAGCTTTAAACAGCTTGATTGATTTCCAAACTTTTATGTAATTATTTTACTCTTATCTTAGTTGTTTCTTTTACAATATAGTTCTATATTAATGTTCAGAATGCAGCTACTAAAGCACAGAGAGAGAGAGAGATTATGACTAGTGTTGTTTATTGTAAGTGTTTGTTGCCTTTTTTGACTCCTTTATCATTTGTAATGTTGCTCCCATTTAAAACAGTTCAGCTCAAGCCCAGCCATTTTTAGGGTCATGATTGAGGAAAATGTCCCGTCCAGAGACAAGCTGTTTTGTGTTGAGGTTTTTTCAGGAAGATGCTGAACAATTCCAGGATATGCTTTTTTAAATTGGTTGTTGTGTTAAATCTTACCCAGATACAATAGTGCTATTTTCTGATTGGCTATTGTGTAGCCTCTTTTTTTGATTGGCTGATAAGTGTCAGGCTCGACTAAGAACTCCAGGGGAGACGCGCTTGATTCCTGCCCGGCTCCATAGAGACAGCGGTGCGGACTGATACATTTTGGGCGCTGCGGCATATTAAATATATTTAAAAAAGTACGTTTTTCTGCGTGAGAAATACAATGTGTGGCAGGAGCGTGACAAAAGACCCAAATGAGTGACTGTCAAGCTCAATGCATGATACTTGAGAGCTCTGCAGCTACTGCTTTAAATTGCTGTACCTTGTGCTTGAGCAGTAGTGATTGTATGTGAATTGTAGTTTCTAAGGTGACTGTGTAAACTTACTGCAACAATACCAACAGTGTTCATTATGACACCTCCAGAAATGTGAAGTGTAGTTATATTCTCCACTGGTATGTGATGTACGAGCTCCGGACACTTCTGCCCATTCACATACATCTGGAGATAACAAACATTATAGGTAATTCTTTCAAAAACAATTATATTATGTGCATTGTTTTATACTTTTAATTCTCATACCTCATAGCTGCCTGTGTTTTTCACAAAAAAAATGTCAAAGACTGATCCAGGGGTTAGTATATGGCAAGCACGTCGAAAAAATAAACCAAATAATTTTACATTAAAACGGATGCAATCGCCATCGTAATCATATGAAAAATTGTATTTAGTTGGAAAATTCAAACCCCATCTGTGTGTAAAAGGTAAAAACATCACATCAGAGTAAATACATAACAATAAATAATAATCATGTCTTATTAGATTAAATTTCCATTACTGAAAAACTTTAATTATTTTGTATGGAATGTAATTAATAATATAAATACATACAAACTAGTTTTCGAAACCCCTTGGAGGTACAAAGCCATTCCTTCTCTCAGTCCTCCAGGGATTCCCCCAGTGTAAGGAATGGCCTGTGGTGAGTGTAAATATGAGATTGTAAATATGTATTGTTTACATAGATTGGTGATAAAATGATTTTATTGAAAACATAAAAACTCAAGTTAATTAAATTGAACCTCTTTGTAAAGAATATAAGTATCATATTGACATGTTGTTACTCACAGGTTTGTTGACAATATTTGTAACTTCTGACTTGATAGTAGATGGAGACCATCGTGACATGCCGATAGTGGTCATTATTTCAGTCCTGAGTTCATTAGTGAGTTTGGGTATAGAGAAGTTCTGTGGGAAAAGACATTATATGCAACATAAATAAATGAAAATACATGTTTACATGTTGCTCACTAATCAACTATTGATGATTATTTATTTATAAATGAGAGAAATCTGTGTAGTAGAACATCCAAACTACATTGAAATACTATGAATTAAAAATCGATTGCAATTTCATAACTTTATTCTTATTAAAAAAAAAATTTACTTTACTGTATCAAAGGCTAGATTTTATAACATTTCTTAATCTAATTTTGCATATAGCTTTTATAGATTAAACTAAACCCATATATACATGAACAAGAATTATATATAATTATCATTGTAACTGACCCATTGGTCTACTGTGACAGTGAGCTTCCCTTGAAAGGTGAAGGGGACAGAGTCGCTGGCTTCACTCACTCCCACATCACTAACAGCTCTGTATCGGACCCAGTATTGTTCTGTTGGCTTTAGTCCAGTCAATGTGAAGGTGTTCTGTGCATTTGATGTGTCTATGACTGTCCATTCCTCAACATCAGCTGCTGAATCATTTGAAGGTGTCATCCTGTACTCAACTCTGAAGTGTACAGTCTCTCCAGTTGGGGATTTTGAAAGCTTCAGGGTGACTTTCCCATCACTGATCTCCACTTCAGGTTTGGGAGGTTTGGATACAGGCTGGAACTTAGGATCTGTCAGAGAGCCATTCTGATAAAGTTGGATGGAGGTTCCTGGATTGCTGGGATCTGATATGGAGGCAATGATGAATTTGATTCTCTTCTCATTTTTATTGGCATTTAAAAAAGAGATAAAGAGAGAAAGATTCTGCTTCATGATTGCAGGAATGTGAGGAGAAATGAACCAAGGCTGTGCTGCTTGGAGAATGGAATCTCTCTCACTTGTTTGCCCCAACATTGTAAATCCTTCAGATTTGACAAAGTCCTGTAGAGCTGCTAGGTAGGAGTCATCATGCTTTAGAGATGTAAATGACAAACATACCGCCACATCAACATCAGGATGAAGGCAGATAGATTTGAGTGACCCTGATGATTTCACAACTGTGATAGTAGTAGTAGTAGTAGTAGTAGTAGTAGTAGCCTTTATTGTCACTGGTCACAGGTACCAGCGAAATTAGCCATCAACCTGCCCATACATACAATACATACAATACAAGGGGAGGACAGGACAGGAAGACAGGGGATTGAAAAGAAATACAGCATAACATGAGGGAAGGGAGGAGAAAAAAAAAACAACAACCCCCAGACTATGCTCCGGTGGGGAGTACAGTGTGGGAACAGGAAAAAAAACACCTCAGCAACATAAGCACATAAACAGTACGCCATAAACACATGACTTGCAACAGGGGAGGGGAGTGGGGGGGTGGAGGTAATCCAGCACAGGCAAGCAGCCATCAGGTCCTGCGGCCTTTATCTTCGGCGCTGGTCACAGACCCGCTTGTCAGACTGGCGGTACAAAGCGGCGAAGGCGTGGGATGGGGGGTGGGAGGGTGAGTGCATATCTTTATATGTGTGTGTGTGTGTGTGTGTGTGTGTGTGTGTGTGTGTGTGTATGTAAGTGTAGGCCTGGAGAGTCGTTGCTCCCGGCATCAAATATTGGTGTGCCTCATTCCGCAAGATTGTCGTAGCGATACACAGCAAATTGCCATGGAGACAACCTTGATTAGGTCCCAAAGAGAGTCAACAATCAGCAGGTGTCTGTAGAAGTGGGGAAAGGAACGCAAGAGCGTCACGCTGCAGTGCTCTTCCAGGGGAATTGTTGTTCCAACAGCGGCCTTGGCCGAGGCCAGTGCTGGTTGAGGGGGAGCCGAAAGCAGATAAGATTGGGATTGTTTGGTCTTGGGGCGAGTAGACGCATTCCAATTTACACGACTACTCTCTTAGTCCATTCTGGTCTCCGTATCGATCCATTTTTCTTTCCAAAGCAGTGAGCTTCTCCATGATGTTAACCAAAACAGTATCCAAAGCATTGAGCTTCATCGTGATGTTATCCATATTGCGGTTATTAGTCCCAGCCTCAGTGCTGACCGCTCCGCCCACCGCATCGATCATGACGGGCAGCTTTGGGAGATTTTGAACAGCTGTTACCGTTTTCTGATTCTCTCGATAACCCAGGGCAATGTCTAATCCAATCAGCAGAACTCCTGTTATCATAGTTCCGAATAGGTAGATATCTTCAATGTCCTCCACAGAAAGAGGCGCCAGACACACGACCCGCCATCTCTCCCACGCGTCCATCGTATAGCCAGCTGCGAACGTTCCGGCAGGGCAGTCAGGTTCCCCCGAACCCAGGCTTCTCGTCGAGAAGATGGTGTCAATTGCGTTGAGAGACCAGTTTATCAAATCCATGATATTTTAGTTTGGAGAGCAGTGCAGAGAGAGTCTCTCAAAGTATAAGACAATAGACGAGACGAAAGAAGCAAAGCAGGGAAAGTAGAGGGGAGGAGAGGGAGAGAAAATGCGACCGCCTTCGTTGAGAGCCAGAGAAGAAGACCGTGATGTCCTTCAACCCAACTGTATAGGAGCTCAGAATATTTAATTCAGTTGTAATGTTATCTAACCATTTATTCATGTTGCTTACATTGAAGGGTGATGTGTAATGGATGCTCAGGATGTCCCCCAGTGTCTTGTCCTCTTGTGTCCCACCACGAATAGCTGGCAGCACTCTGCATAGTGCATTCTTTAACAAACTTGTATAATTTCTGTGTAATGCCTGAAACTTTAGCAACCTGTCTTTTAGATCAGGGAAATCATCTGTTATTTGTCTTTTGATCAAATCATTGCATATTCTCTCCATTTCACCAAATTCCTCCAACAAACTTTCTGTTTCACACAACAGGCTCAAATTGATTTCTCTCACCAACTTTGCAGCCTTATCATCCAAAAGATAGAGAGGATACAGCCACACTGTCAGAGGCACACCTTTACCTTGTTGCTCCATCAGATCAGGCACCTTCTTGTACACTTCCAGGGCATCATTGTATGTGGTGGGGTTTAATGTCACCATATAATGTGACTAATATTCTCAGCCATTTTTTTTTTCATCTTCAATCATGTTAAGGGATGCTTGCCCCTCAATGGAAATTATAGGGATCTTCTTGACCACTGCATGAAGGTTTCCTTCAATTTTCTGTTTGTTCTCATTTTCTGTTCTCTTATAATCAAACACCATGAAAACCTGAGCTCCATACAGTACAGCTGTAACTACATGAGTGGCTGTTTTGTGGTCAAATACTTGTGGGTAGGTGATATTACCGAGCTCCTTCATAGTGAGCTGTTCAAATGTTGTTGTCTGGCTGTACTGCATAGTAACTCTGCACTGACGTGATGAAGATCTGGTATCTTGCAGGTACTTGGCTGATCCTTCAACCTCCACCAATCCACTTAGGAAACTGGCTTTAAGGGACGCGCTTATGTCTAGGAGTTTTGCCTTATCACTGAGACTATCAGAGGCTGAAATTTCCAGATGTGTTTTAGGCTTCTGATGCACATCAAGGTCATCACACAACACATTTTTATCCCATAAAG